>NC_025868.1:290807-303257 GCF_000755165.1 Leishmania panamensis | reverse complement strand
GACGCCCACGGCGTGTGCCCGCGGCTCAGCGCATGCGCTGAGCGCAAGCAAGACCAGGACGCACGCAACCAGCACGGCAAGCAGACTCACGGCACGCATCTTCATGGTGCTGTTTCACAGGTGGACGAATGTGGAATAGGCGCTCACACTTTGCACAGGCTGACGCTCGTCGAGGGTTGGGGTAGCAGTGCTGGCGGGTTGTGGGTCGGTCCGTGCAAATTAGGGCAGGCGGAGGGGCGATGTGAAGTGAAAGGTGTTAGCGAAAGGAGGCAAATCGGTAATAGAGATGACCAGGAGTATGCGTTAGAGTCCCTTTTCAGGTGCAGGCGTGTGTGCATGGGTGTGTGGGCGATGGCACACGCCAGCGTTTCAGGCGCGTGAAGTGCGCAAACGGAAACATCGTGGCGAGTGCGCGTGGGTGACACGCGGCACGGAAGGCGGGGACGCGGGGAGGGAAAAGGCGAGACGAGTTGACAAAGAGGAGAACGCCGTGGTGCGCGAATGGAGAGGCGCAAGCCCTGATGCAACAGAGCGCCAGGGCGAGCGGGAAAGGCGCACACGCACACGCTCACCACGTGGGGAGCCAACGTGCGCGCGCTTGGCCTGCCGCAGCGGCAAGTCGTACGCCGTGGTGGCCGGCAATGCGCGCTGCGCTCATCGGCACCGCAAAGACCGCACGCGCGTGCTGGCGAAAGGTGGTGCGAGGGCAACTGATCCGTGGCGCGCTACTTTGGCGGGTCCGACAGCGATCAAGCAGAGGGAGCAGACAAAGACGAGAAAGCAGGGGAGCGCGGCAGGGCAGACACCGACACACCCACAGCGTGGCCGCGCGGAAGCCCGTGTGACAGCACCGCGCGCCTCTAAGTGTTGCCCAGCGTCGTACTGCCCTGCAGCGACAGCACAGCCAGCTCCCTCGCCAGCGTGCTCAGCGTCGCCGTCATGGCCGCCTGATCGCAGCGTACCCGCTGGAGACCCACCAGCGGCTCTGCGTCGCAGTCGGCAGTCACAGGTGAAGCGGAGTGGCCGCTTCGCCGATCAGGCGCCGCTGCCGCACCGGCGGTGGACGCTTCATGAGCATACTCCACGGCACGCTGGTAGTTCAGCTCCGTCACCTCAATCGCAAACTGATGATCCTCTTGCATGCTGATGTAGCGACGGCGGAATGCCTCCTCCTGAATGAGCCGCTGCTGGGCGAGTGTGTGTGATTGGCGCACCTGGCGCGAGACACGCGCATCGTGGCGATGGTCAGCATCCTTCGCCCCCGCCCCACTGCGCCCCGCGGATGTCGAGACCACTCGCTCGCGCGCCCTCACTCTTGCGCCAGCCGCGTGATGCTCCGGCGACAGAATGCCTCCATGTCGGGCCTGCGCGGGGCTCGCCGAGGTCGCACGAGGAGCGGTGGAAGCAGCAGTGGCAGGGGCCGCTGCTCGGGCCACGGTCGGGTTGCTGTGCGCCGAAGCTGTGGTGCAACGCTGCTCTTCGGCTGGGGGGCGACAGCTCGGCAGGCGCCCGTCGTGCGGAGGTGATACGGCCCTTGCAAGAGTGCCGGTCGCAAATCCGAATGGGATGCGTCGCGCCACTGGACAGGGGAACGTGTCCACTGGCAAGTCCTGTTGCCTGTGCAGGGGCTGCTGAAGCGGTGCCGCACGGTGCCGCATGGGCTCCCCGGCATCCGGCGATCCGCTCAGGTAGAGACTCCACGGCGCGGCATCGGCCGTCGCCGACGCCGGCATCGCGCAAACATCCGCACTCCGCTCCGTCAAGTCAACGCGAACGTGTGGCGGACTCCGCAGCGAGGAGAGAGACCGTGACGACACGCAGCCACTGGTGGAGGCAACAGCCGCAACGGTGGCCCCCACCGCCGGCATGGCGCGACTACCGCAGTGCGGAGGTAGTAGTGCAGTAGGCGGCCCGGAAGGACAGACGCCCGCTGCCGTTGCAACCACAGCGGCGCCGGCGGTTCCCAGGAGGGCCTCGCGCGCCTCCAGCACCGCTGTGGCGAGCATGCGAGGGCTGTACACGGCAGCGTAGCCAGGCGCCAACGCCGAACTTGGGAGAAGACCACCACCAACGCCATTAGAGGCGACACCGGCCCACCTCGTAGCGGCAGAACGCGCCCGGTGTGCGCTGGCACACACACGAGAGGCCACCTCGACGGCCAGCGAGACGACTGAAGCAAGGGGCGAGGCCTCCATCGGCAGCACACGGTCATGTGAGTCGCCGTGAGAGTGGCCGGCGGGCTGCGCGTCCGGACGAGCACACAGCGCACCGGCGGCGGCGGCTGCCGGCTTCTGCAACGCGCGCGGATGTCGCAGCCGCTGCGCTGCAGCAGCGCTCCGACACTCGTCCCGGGGGCTGCGCCGACGGACGCCGTCACACACAAAGCCGAGCGACGTAGCGGGCCGCCACGTGCGTGCTACGGCTCCCGTCTCCTCGCCGCCATCGGCACCGTCCACCTCCGCACTGCTCCCCGACCTGCACATGACGACAGCCCGCGGCGCCAGCACCGCCGCAAGCCCTGGATGTGATGCGTGCGGCCCACTCGAGGAGCTCCGCAGCGGATGGACGCCCTGCAGCACCGCAGCGATCCCAAAGCCGCGCGCGCCGCCGTTGCGTGCACGAAAACCCTCGCCGGTGCTGCCTTCCGCACGCCAGCGCGCACCGCTGCACCGATCACGTGGGCCGACTTGCACGGCGCCTCCCACGTCGAACTCACGCTCAGCCCTGTTCCCCCTGCGCTCCGGCGCCGGCGAAGTGATGACGGTCAGCCGCACGCGTGAACGGGACGACGACAGCGCGGCCACGCGCTGGCACGCTTGTGCGCTGGCACGCCTGGCTCCCGGCACATGCACTGCCGACGCCCAGCTCTGCGTCGTCTCAGCGAGGCCAGCGGACGCCACCACACGGGGTGAAGAGCTGCCAGCCGTGCCCGAGATGCCAGTGGTGCTCGCGCTGCGTAAGCTCGTGGGAGGCGCCCGCGTGCGCGCCCCAGAAGCTTTGCGGACAGACGGCGGTGCCAGCGACGCTTCGGAGAGGTCGTCCTCCGCGCCAGCAGAGCTGAGCACCCAACGGACAGCGTCGACGCCACCCTTGAGTGGACTTTTCGCCGTCCTGCCATCTCCGCGGCGCGACTGCGGTGGATGGCCGTCGTCGCACTCGGCCAGTAGCTGCGTGGCAGGGCGCCGCGGGGACGGCGTGACGGCCGCCGAAGACGACGACAGCGCGGCGGTCTCGGCAGCCGCGCCGCCGACTAGAGATGCCTGACTGCGCCACCGATCCAGCGCTCGCCCTTGCGCCGGCCACGTCTGAGTGTGGGCTGGGCGATCAGCTGATGAGGCGACACCACGATGCGCCCCGTCCACCCCCAGAGCGGCAGCAGCGCCATCCCTCAGGGACACTGCGGCGGGGGATTCATGGCACTCACGAGACGTCCACACCTCACGGTCTCCGGCACGAGTCTCGCTGGCCACGTCGGGGTCAGAGGCTGAAGGCTGACGCGCGACGCCGTGTGCGTCGGTGGCACGGCTCTTGCTGTGGGGGGTGGCTCCCACAACGGCCTGGGTCGAGGGAGGACGCGCCATCGCCGGCTCTCCATGGCGCCGGGGGAAGCGGCGGAGGGCTTTCGCCAGCGATTGCCGCGGCGCCATCACTACCGCCGCAGCTCACAGCGCGCTCCCCTGGTGTAGCTAGAGGGGGTCGCCGCTCGGCTAGCTCCGTCATGGCAGGGCCCGTGCCGCCCTCGCCCTTATCGCTGCTGCTACCCCCACGAGTCTCATCGACGCTTCTCTGAGGTGGTAGCGGCACGGATGGCGGCGCCCGCGCCGAGGGCGAGCGCGACGCTAGCGGAGACGGCGCCGGGGATGATGCCTGCGATGAGTCGAGCGGCTGCTGCGTTTCGTCGGCCCGCTGCGCCTCGCCCGGGCGGCCACCTTCGGCGCTGCCGCTGCTGCTCGGCAACCGGTGGCACGCGTGCCGCGTAGTCAGCAGCGAGAAAGAGGGCGGGTGACGCGGCGCCGGTGCCTGCGACGGCGGTCGTGCGCCGTTCGTCTCAGTGAGCCCGGGCGAGCTGCTCCTGGCGCTATCGCCGTCCTCCACGCCGCCGACGGCGCGATGGCGGGGGTCAGACCCGTGGCGACGGCTGTAATGACGGCGACAGGACTCGCCGCGATCGTAGCTGTCAGAGGGCGTCGCGGTTGTCGCGCTCGCCGTGCTGCACGCCCCCCGCCATGCCACCGGACGCAAGGGGGACGCAGAGTTCGCAGATTCAAGCGGCGGCGACGGCACTCGCAACCGCGGCTGTCGCTCTGGCGCGGCAGCGGTGGAGGCGCTTGACAGCGGTGGCGGTCGAGGGAGCGGCTCAGCGGAGGTGGGCGTAGGCGAGAGCGCTGGTGGCGACGCCAGAGTCGCCGTGGTGTGGCTCACGCGTGCAAGTCGTAACGCGCGCTCAGCGCGTGGTCGGTTGCCCAGCACCTCCTGGCCCCCACCACCGGGGAGCAACTCCAGCGCGAGCATCCCAAGCGGACCACAGCAGGCGCCGAGTACCTCCGCGTCGGGAGGAGCTTCAGCGGCGACGTCGCGCTCAGTATTGCGGGGTGCGCGCACCGTGTGCTCAGCGCGGCGCAAGGGTGACAGGCTCTCCGTGCGGACAAAGGTGCGAGAGTTCGCCTGCTGTCGCTCCGGTGACCGCGTCGCGGGTGCGGCAGTGGCGACGGCAGCTGGCGCACTTGCTCTTGCGTCAGCCTCCAATGGGGCGGCCCTGGGTGCGCGCGCGCCCACTGCATCATCCGTGCGCCCACGCTCTCCCGCTGCACGTGAAGCTCCGGCGGACAACGGTGGGATTGCCGCCGAGGCCTGACCATGGCCAGCTGCAGTGCAGAGCGACGCCATCCCCTCCACGCGGCTATGCAGGCGGTCGCCTGGCAGCAGCGGTCGTGCATGACGAGAGGGCAGGTGCACCGCACCGCCACCCCCCGTCACGGGCGACGAAGAGGACGGCAGCGGCGCGCAGAGCGGAATCGACGACGGCGTCCTCCACGCCGGCCGCATCGACTCACAGTTCGACAAGGCGTCGACGAGCACGTCGGTCCCCTGACGCTGCGGTGCCGGGGCCGCGCTGGCGTTCGGTGGCGGCGGTCTGCACGCCGCCTCCCCACCCCAGCCTAATGAAGGCGGGCATCGACCCTCGCCCGCGGCCGTGGGCTCTAGTCCGCTGCGGCCTCCCTCAAAGCCGCCACACGAGTCTGCTAGTCGGCGACGAGAGTGGCGGCGTCCGTCCCCATCATTAGCGTCGCCCAGCCCCGCTGCATCCGTCAGCAGCCCCGTCGCCTGGCCGGCAGCCCCGCTGTCATTGCTACCGCCCGCATCGCGAGCAAGACCAGGGCGTTGGGTACAGTCGCCACTGCTGCGGCTGCTGCGGCTTCGATAAGACGACGCAGGCGAGCCAATGCTGATATCCATCATGGCTGCTCGGGCGGGGAGGGGGTGGCGAGCTCAGCGAGGGAGGAAGGGGGCAGAGGATGGCGGCTACAACCGTCTGCGGTCCCAACAGCAGCAGACAATCACGTTTCTGCTTGTGCTTCGGTCAGTCGGTGTGGGGCATCGGTAGACCTCCGCACCTGCAACACAGTAGGGAGAAAGGAGGTGCACAGCGACGCGGAAAGCACACGAGGGGCGCAGAGCGGAGGCGAATGGCGAAGCAGACACTCGGGCGTGAGTGCAGCCCTCGCTCCGGAGAGGGAGGAACAAGACGCGCGGGGCGCGCGCTGCAGGGGAGAGCTGCGCGAGGGAAGAACGTTCCTCGCACCGAAGTGCAGTGCAGGGGTGTGTGTGCGGGAGGCTGCAGAGAACAGCGAGCGGTCGGATGTGGAGAAAAGGAGCACAGGGCGCAAGGAAGACCAGCAAAGAGGACGCGATGGTGGCGTGGACAACGATGGCTATGCGAGAAACGGTGGTGGTTCGCAAATGCTAAGCAAAACCATGCAAAAGTGTGAAGGTCCGGAAGGGGGAGGGTGAAGACGAAGAAGGGCTGCGTAATGTGCCAACAGCCCTGTGCGGTGTGTGGGCGGTGTGTGTGGGGGGGGGGGGTGCGGGGTGCGCCTGTGCCGGCTTTGGAAGGAGTGCAGTGCCGCTAACCTGTCCGCGGTGTCTGTCGCCACCACCGTCGCCCTTCTCGCCCTCGCTCTATGGAGAACCGAGGATGGGTGTGTCTCTTGGCTAAAGTGCAACAGCGCAACACGCTGAGAAAACAAAAGACGAGGGCTGCGCCACCAGACAGGCGGACGGGGCACTGCTGCGCAGTGGGTGCAGGGGAGGACAAGAGACGCGCGCGTCCCGCACACGCACGCGGAGACACGAAAGAGAGAGAGGTGGCAGGGCATCTGGGAAGAACGCGGTTGGTGAAGCTGCCAAAAGGGAGAGGAGTGCGAAGAAGGGGAGAACTGCACGGTACCAGCTCACCCCCTACCCCAACTGCCCACCTCTCCCACCAATGCACTGGGAAAGAGCCGCAAAAGGAGAAAGGGACAGAGCGGGAAGGGAAGACGGAGACGCTAGAACGCACTCGTCTCCTCACGCACCTTTGATGGCCACAGAAAAAAATGCGGCGGTCTGCTGCCGTCGTTCCCCTTCCTCTCTCAGCGTGGGTGCCTTCACTCCAGCTTTACTCTCACTGGGACTGCCGTACGCCCCCTAGTAAGGTGCACACACGGGCGCGTACGCAGAACACAAACCCCGAAAGTCCGCCCACACCGCGCCACTACGCGCGCGCACGGGAAAACAAATGATGCGCGCCCAGACAGACAGGCAGGCAGAGAGAGAGAGAGACGGCCGTCTTTGTGTGTCCCTTTCCCACTCCACAGCCGACGCAGCAACACGACATGCGACACGCACGTCCGTGTAGCAGAAGGAAAGAAGTACTCCCATCGCCTACCAACACTGCACAGCGTCCTCGTTGATGGGGCGATGCCACGCCTGACCCCGCTCCTGCAGCTGCCGCAGCTGCTTCTCGCGGTCCGCAACCTTCGCGCGCGTCCAGAGCGACTCGGCGACGTGCTTGTTATCCATGTACGCCACCCAGTTCTTTCGGAGCAGGCGGCCCTCATCCATCGGCGTATACGGGGCCAGCAGCTCAAAGGGAAGCGACCGCGTCTTCGCACCAGGGGCACCGCGCGGTCGGTACTGCGGACCGTGCCGCGTGAAGTACTCCTTGCCGCGCAGACTGTGAGCCCAGCGCTGGCCCTGCTCGCTTGCAAGCCACTGGTCCTCCCACGCGTGGCGACGGCGGACCTCATCGACGGGTTGGTGAGCCTTGGCCATCGGGATGGTGCGGTGCACGGCGCCGCCGTCGACCGACGCCTGTTCGCGACGAAGCACGCCGCCTATCGTCTCGATTGCGTCTTCCGGGACCGTGTAAAACTCCGGGTTATCGCGAATGCCGAGGATGATCGGCTTCAGGTCCTTCAAGAACTGCTTGTACACCCTCAGCTCCGCCTGCTCCATGAGCGCGCGGCCCTGCTGGCAGGCATCGGCGTACGCCGCGAGCACAAGCTTGTGCTGCTGGGCCGGCGACAGGTCCTCCACGGCGGGGTTGACGCGGACTCGCTTGAGAAAACCGCCGGGCGTCGTCATCACCTCGACACGGCCAGCCCACGCCCGGCCTACGACAGACATGCGGTCAAATCGGATCTGATACTCGTACTTGTTGTTGTACACGTAGGCGAGAATGCGGTGAAACTGCCGCTCAGGCATGAGGCGCCGGTGATGCGCCCACAGTGCGCCGCGCACGCGCTCCGCGATGCGGCGGTACACCTCCATGGCGCGCGGCCCCTGCGTGTTTCGCTGCCAAATCGAACGCCGGTGCCGTCTAGCGGTCTCCGGAAGGCGCCTCCTCTCTCCCTCCTTTCGTATGCAATGCTGCGCTGCGAGGCGCCGGACGTGATGTGAAGGCGAACGGCACTAAATCCAAATGAAGGCGAGTCGAGCAGGGAAAGGGGCGAGGTAGCATGACTGGCGCATAGTCAGGGTGAGGGGGGAGGGGCATGGAGAAGACAGCACGCACACCTACGTGCACCGCGAGGAAAAGGGGGCACAACAGAAGCACCACCCTCTCTCACACTCGCTGTGCTCGCCATTCCCGGTCCTGTTTGTGGGTGAGTGCCTGGGTGTGTGTGTGTGGGGGGGGGGTGAATGAGCCATGATGGTCGAACGCCAGCAACGACAGCTTCCCTCCCTTTCCTCCCCCCTCCCAGGGTGTACATGGCGGGCACGGAGGGGGGAATAGGTCTCGCACTGCCGCGCGTTGCCCCCCCCCCTGCGCACGCTGCTCTGTTTCCTTTGTTTGTCCTTGCTCAATTAGCGTGCCGCTGTTGGCGCACACTACACCTGCGTTTGTGCGTGAGGGCACTTGAGCAGCGCGTCTGAGCGAGTGCGACACTGTGAGGGGGCGAGAGGGAAGAGGGAGCCGCTCGCAGAGGTCCCCGTCATCGCTAACGGCAGCGGTTACTTGTGGCTCTCATCCTCCGACCTGCCGAGCACCCGTGGCGTCTGCCAGTACGTATCCTTCTCTCCGTAGCGCTTCCACAGCCCGGGTGGCATGGAGCGGTAGCCGATCTTGGCTGTCGCGTTCAGGTGCATCTGCTGCTGCGAGCGTAACGTCGGGGACTGGCGAGTCTCATTCATGTACTTCGCCGCCGTCACCTCGCCCTCGAACTTCTCGAAGCTCGCCGTCACGCGGCCGGCGTTGAGCACATACGCGGCAACCTCCTTCTTCCGCATCCCAGCCAGCGCCGTCTCCTCCGCGCGGGCCTGGATCGTTCGGCGCAGCTGGCGCAGTGCCGCCCACGGCGCCTCGGGACTCTCCTTGGCAAGGAGCGTCTTGAGCTGCTCCGCCCGCCACTCGGCCTGGCGCCTGCTCACGTCGGTGTTGGTCGGCACGAGAGCCGGCCCACACGGCTTGCCAGCTCTGTAGGCGGACAAGCGACCAGATGCGTCCTCGGCAAGCAGGCCACCACCACCGCCGCGCCGACGCCAGCGCTCCTCCTTCCGCTTCTGCTTTGCCGACAAGGCAACACGGTGCTGGCGGCCGTACTGCTCCATCACGTCTACAAACCGCGAGACTGCACCGGTCGAAGCGCATCGCAATGGAGAGGTCGGTCCCATTGCCGGCGGCACTGCGCTGGCGTCGGCACCTGGCGCAATGTTGCTGCCCGTGCCGACGTCACTGAGACCAATGACGCTGGAGCACCAGCCGTGGGACGCAGCCGCTATCGGCAACACTGTCGGCAGGGAATGCAAAGACCCGCCTGCGGCAACCAGGGCTGGGTCTCTGGGATTCTGCGCTTGGCTGTCACATCCGCCATGGCGTGCCTCCTCACCGCCTTTGCCCCGCGCGTTGCACTCTCCCACAGGGACACCCGGCTCCCCGTGCAGCTCCACGACGGCATGCGCAGCCCGGGGATTGTCAAGGCCGGTGTTCAGACGGTAGCGGCCGCTGCCGGGAAGGCCTGTCTCCAGCCCTGGTGCTGCAAGGGGTGGGGTAGCGTCACAGCTCACCTCCCCATGGATAGCGTCGTACGACGGCGACACTGTGCCCAGTGGGTGCACCCTACGCCAGGCGAGGAACCGCTCACGTCTCTCACGACGGCCCTCCGCAGCCGCAGCCGCCATCGATGACTCAGTAGGGAAGACGTCTGCAGTGTCGTCCGCGGCGTCCAGATCGCTGGCGCAGCTGGAGAGCAGCGCCGCGGCTTCGGCGTCAGCGGTGCCACTGCCGAGCGGCAGCACGTAGCGACAGTGGCGACTGCCGGGTGCCACACCCGACGGCGGCGCCGCGGCCTCAGAGAAATCCGCGTTGAGAGGAGGTGCAGCGCTCCGTTCGGCGCTCGTGTCTTGCACATCCGCACTGGCGCCACCGCTTCCGTCCCGCTTTCGCATCGCGCTTGGCCTCTCGCTACGGTGCACCTCCAGCGGCGGCTTCGCGCCCGCGCTCACGCCAAGGCCGCCGCGTGTGAGCTGGAAGTAGGCTTTCGCTTGACTGCGTTCCAGCTGCCGCGCGGCGTCGATGCGCCCCACCTCCTTCAGAAGCGCCATGTGTGTGAAGGTCGCCTTCTTGTGCTGCAGCAGATCCCGCAGCTTATCCCCAGGCATGATCCCAGAGGTCTCCGTGATGAGGCCGCGCAGGACCTCCATGTTCGTGCCATCCTTGGCTGAGACGGGAAGGATAAAGGGGAACACCTTGCGGTACTTGCGCCGGTGCCTCGTGATCAACGCATACGCCTGACGCATGACGGAGCACACGCGGGAGTGCGGTACGCTGTCGCACTTGGTCAGCACCACAAAGCAGGTACCATGCACGTTCTCAATCCACTCCAAGTACTTGATGTCGGTCTTGGTGAGGCCCCGCTCGCAGTCCATGCAGTACAGGACCGTGTTGACGGAGCGGCGAACCCCGAAGTAGGCGTCCGTCAGCTCAATGGCGGCATCACGCCACGCGTCGCTCATGCCCTCGATGCCGTAGCCCGGCAGGTCCACAAAGGTGAGCTGCAGGCCGCCGCCGGGTAGCTTAACAAGCTGGTTGTGGTGCTCCCTGGCATGAAAGGCGTGCAGCTGCTCCGGCGTCACACTCTGGTAGAAGGAGATCTTGCGCGTCGTGTTCGGCATGCTGCTCGTCTTGGCCACCTGCTGGCCCAGCAACGCGTTCAGCAGGCTGGACTTACCGGCGCAGGCTCTGCCGACGAGGGCCACCTCCTGGTACAGCTCGTCGATCTCGAAGAAGTAGTTGTGGCCACGGAAAATGTTCGTGTCGTGCGCGCGGCGGCGATACGGCGCCGCCGCAGTGCGCTCGCCGTAGCCCTTCGCATGGCGGGGGGAAAAAGTGGAGCACGGCGCTGCCAGACCTGTCTCGACGCTCGAGGCTGGCGACACGGTTGTCGCTGTTGCTGCACCGCGGCCGGCTGCGTTGGCTGTGTTGCCGAGCACGTCCAAGTCATCGTCCGAGGCGCGCGTGCCGGCCTGTCGCACCAGCGAGTACGTCTGCCCAAGCATCATCCTGTTGCCCAGGGAGCGCGCCTCCTCCGTCACCTGCCCGAAGCTCAGAGGCGGCGGTGGCACCAGCTTGCCGTTATACGTGTAGTCGACCGGGTTCGGGTGCGTCAGCTCATAGAGCACCTCGCGACGCTTCTGGATCTCGGCGTCGCGTTGCGCCGTGAAGACGTCCGTAACAAGGTCAATCACGTCCTGCCCGACGCCCCGTGCTGCCGGGTGGGCGTACTCGCTCTCCTCCGGCGCGGCAGGCTCGTGCACCGTGTCGGTCCTGCCGCCGCGGCGCCGCTCGTGGTGCGCCCGCTGTGTCGCCTGTCGCAGCTCCGAGGCCGATGCTCCCCACGCGGCCATGCAGGGCAAGAGAGAGGCGGGGGTGTCTAGGACAATGTCGTCGTCCGTGGACAACGGTGCCAGCGAGGATGAGGCGGCGGCAGTCGCCGCCTCTGCTTCCGGCGGCTCCATGAAAACAGCAGATGGGCGTCGTGGCCGCGGCCGTCTTTGCCACGGCCCCCGCAGGCTCCCCTGCTGAATCCCAGAGTAACTCGTTGAGCAGGTACGCTCGCGTGTGGGCACGGCGCCCCGTGAGCTGCCGTCTGCACTTAGATGCCCCAGTGGAGAAGAGGCGGGGGCGTCAGCCGAAGAGTGCAGTGGATGTCGTGGCCTGTGCTCACTGTCACTCTTCCGCGCCGACCCTTTGGGCGCTGGGAAGGGTGTATGCCGTGGTGGTGGATGACGGAGCCGCTGGTGGCTACTGCAGCACGCATTGGTGGGTTCGAGGATAGCGCCAGTAGCAGCCCCAGCCGAGGTGGTCAGACGGCGCACCGGCACCGGCAGCGCCACAGGGGTCCTCAGCACAAAAGTCCCGCGGATGCCTCTGAGCGCTGGAGAGGGCATTAGGGAGGAGAGATGCACAGCGTCGTCGTCTCATGCGTCGGTAACTGGCGACGCCAGTGCAGCAGCTCATCTGCTATGTGGAAGGGGGGGACGTGTAGGAGTGCGCAAGTGTGGGTATGCACATTGGTAGCATTGTGGCCGTGGCACGATTCCACCGCGCCACCCATGCCGGCAGGGGTGGGGGCGCAACCAAACAGGAGAGCGGACGAGGAGTGACGTCCAGAGGAGAGAGGCAGGACGAGAGCGAAGAAGCGTCAAAGAAGGAGTGGCGGATGCCCGTGCATAAGGCGGTGCAACGAAAGAGGGAACGAGGCACGGGTGGGTGCACGCCGTGAACACGCACCGCCTCCACACCATCGAGTGGTCACCCCGTATTTCGTTTGCTTCGTTGTGCCGGAGCTCCTCTTCTCCCCCCCTCACCCCCACACGCACACACACGCACCGCTTCTGTGCCGCTGCCTCTGGTGAGGCCCCTCCCTCCTGTGAGCCTCGTGGGTGGAGTGCTGCGGTCAGCGACAT
>NC_025868.1:283989-289161 GCF_000755165.1 Leishmania panamensis | reverse complement strand
CCTGAGTCCGCACGCCCTTGACGGGTGTGGGTGTGTCTGGCGAAAGGGGCCCGCGGAGGATGTGAGTAGTTTCATCCCTCAGCAAAGAAGGGGTGGTGCAGCTCGGGCATCGTGTAAGCTCCACGCTCAGCGGGTGCACTGCACGTAAAAGTTGCAATCTCGGGTTGCTCCTCATGGAAGCGGGCATAGACACGATGAGCGTCTAAGAAATCCATGATCCAGCGCGTAAGGTGCGGCTCAGCACTGAGCCTGTTCAGCGCCGTGGTGGTAGCGGCATGATCTAGCGAGTCGAACGACAGGCGTGGCCCACAAGCAGTGCTCCTGCCTTGGCACCTGGCTGGCGCTGGGCTGCTGTGTGGAAGAGCAAGCCCCGAGGCTTTACGATGGAGCGCCGAGGACGGAGACCAGACTACTGTGGCTGGGGTTCGTCGTACACATGGCCGCCCTGTCGCCACGAGACCATTTGCTCGAGTAACTTCGCATATTGCCGGTTAGCGCCACTGGGCGGTAGGACGCGGGATCGTCTTCAGGCGTGTGCGAACTCAGGAGGGGCACAGCGAGCCCCTCTTTCCACGTAGAAGGGCCGCAGCCAGTGGCGACGCTCTGGTTGTAGATGCTCAGCGGCGCTCTCCTGCTGCGCAACGGGAGGGCTTTGATACGATCACAGTGGTTGTCGTCGATGCCTGGGGCGGAGCCACAGTGGACTTCGCGGAGTGCCACCTCGAGCTCATCCATTGTGAACGGTTGGAGGGGCTTGGAGCCGGGTCTCGGTGGGACGCAAAGGGAGAAGAGGTGCCGGACGTCGCAGGGGCTTCTCTTGGTACATCCCCATCAATATTTTGGCCGGCTCTCTCGCTGTGAGAGGTGACGGTTGCCTTGTCTCGTTGCCAGCGCACGCAGTGTGCGGGGCATGAACGGCCTGGATGTGTCCCCATCATTGACGGCCACTGGGGGTGAGAGCGTTGCAGGACCGTACGCATTCTTCGAGGCTGGCTGTTTGGAGCGCTTTGGTGAACATATCCGAGAAAAGGCGTGACTCGGGCGATGCGCAGGGCGCCTTATCGGGAGAGGCTTCCAGTCGCATCAGTTTTGACAACCAGAGCGGCTCATAGGCGTCTTTACCAGACGGGAGAGCTTTCCCGGGGGTCTTGGCTGTGGGCGCTGAGCGTTCCCTTATTCTTGAGCGGCGCTCAATGGCTGTGTGTATGTGTGGTCGGGCTGTGGTGAGTGTGGCCGCATGGACCGTTCGCCTTTCCTTCCTGGAGCGCTTTCGGGTTGTCGTGGTGGTCGGGGTCAGCGCGGTGCTCTGAAGTTGGCGCGTCTTCGCTTCATTGTCGCTGCGGTAGACATGGTCCTGGCGGAACGATTTGGCAATCAGGGCGCAGTACAGGTCCCAGTCTGCCTTGTAGAAAGAGCCTAACTGTGGGTGTCAGCCATCGCTGGCAGTACCAGGTCATATCCCTCCTCAAAGCGGGGAGTGAGCTTGATTACGCAGTGTCCACCCGGCGCCGTGGTGACGGTCGGAGACGTCTCTGTGGCCCTGTTTGTGCGGCGCCATGCCGAGTAGTTGCCGTTGAGCCAATCATGCAGAATGGTCCCAACCCGGTTGGGGGGGCCCTTTCGTGTCCCCGACACCGGGTGGTGCGAGTCGGCGTCCATTCCGATAACGTGAGGACTACGTGCGACGCTGCTGGGCATCAGATCGAGAACTTCCCGTGTCACCACATCACTTAAGCTATGCAGCGGAACCAGAGGTGTATTCGTCGCGTAGGGTCAATGCAGCAAAGTCAGGCCGTCCCTGCACCAACTTCGTCTTCAGGAGCGGGGGAGGGCCTACACCTGTACGTGTGTCCTGCTCCATCAGCGCGGAGACGCCAGCGCCACGCTTCTTTTCACTTGCTACACCGAAATGCTAAAAAACCCGGGAGGCCAAATACCTTCCAGGCCTGTGTGTGTGTGTGTGTGTCGGCGAGGTGATGGAGTGTGTCTCTTGCACCGTAAGACTTATATCAAATATCTGCCAAGGACCAGCGCTGGGCAGCACTGGCTGGCGCCGCTCAGCCCATCGCTATCACACTGCACACCGCGCGGGCTAGGCCCAGGGTCACGCCCAACATCACCGCAGAGCAGCAAAGGCGGGTGGCAGTAGGCAGATGCGCATACTCGCTGGATCGTCGACACGGTGTGTGGTGAGCTGGTCCAACTGTGATCATGGCTGCACATCTCTTCGGCACAGCGCAAGCCTACACCTCTCTGCCGGCGCCAAGAGCCCGCAACCGTGCCCAGGGGCAGGCGGCAGGCTCTTGGCTTCCCATAAAGAGCGGGTCACGGGGTCCTGAGGCCACGGTGAGGTTGACCGGCATCATCAGGGCGTGAAAAGATCATCGGAAAAGAAAAAAACCACCGCTGAACTTTTCCTTCGCCTTATTGGATGCATGTTTGGCAGGAATATGAGAACCACGGAATGCAAACGAAACACGGAAAAGAGGTGCAGCACCAACACAGCCAGTTAGCTGATCTCCTCCATTTCAGCACCTCTACATATGTGCGCATGCGCGTCGCGTACGAGGATGCCTGCTTGCTGTATATCACGGAGATCCCTCATTTATCTTGGCTAGATAACAACTTCCAGTAGAAGCGCTACCGGTGAATTGGTATTCAAAATCGAATTACATTGCATACAGGCGTGGTAGACGCAAGCGAGACGACCTCGTTGCAGTCATATGCACAGTCCAAAGAAGAACAGAGACATGTTGCCATAGAAGGTTGTCGACAACGCTGGAGGATGCTGATGGCGGCGCTTGCAGCGGCACGTAGGCTTATCCGCTTCATACCTCAGGTCGAAAAACCCCCTCTTCTCCTAAAGCGTGAATCGCACAAGTACCCGCCTAGCAAAAACCAGAGAGAAAGAGATGAGGAGATGGAGCAATGGATATTGCTGATGTGCACTTTCTTGCACAGTTCATGAAAACAAGCGACACAGTATTCGCATTAGAGAGTTGCTCTGACGCTAACGCACACAGATGTACTCATACATCTTTTTGATCATCACAAGATCTAGCGTTGTCACAATGGCGTTCGAAATGTTGTCAAGTGCTTCCCAGTTACCACATCTCACTGTAGGAGAAAAATGAAAGAGCACCAACAAAGAGGAAAAGGTCAAGTAAGCAATGTACATGAGTATGCACGCAGCAAACCCATACAGTGAAAAGGAAAATGATTAACGGGGACTCGCAGGAAGCCCCTAAAGGCCATAAAAAACTGACAGTCTGCAATTCCCTTTGAAGAGGCTCCTGTGATTATAAGCCACTATGCGCTGTGCTTTGCTTCGGCACGACAGTGCTGCTTTGAGATGCTAGGCATGGTACAAGCGACAGAGAAGCTGCAAATATGGCCTAAAGCTGTTGATTTACAGCTTTACAGCCATGCCGCCTGCTAACACATCACCGCATCATCCCTCAAGATCAGACCCGACGTGAGTGCCATGGGCGTCCATATCTTCACGATCCCTCCCACTTTCGCTGCTGTGGTTACTGCTGCTAGCCGCACCAGCAACCGCGCTGCCTGAGGGAGAGATTCGCGCAGCACTGCCGCTACGGAGGTGGTGATGCTTTTGCTTAGTACTTGATGTGCTCGGACTACATGATGGGGTCTCTTCTTGAACCTGGGAGCTGAATTCGTTCATATTCGCACCGTGCACAATCGGTGACTTTCGGTTTGTTGTCATTCTAAGATACTCGGCAGGTAGATACTTCTTGAAGAAGTCGTGCTGCGCTACAGCATCTAACGTTGGTCGATCCTCTGGTCTCAGCGACAAGAGCCACTTGCACAAGTTCTTCGCCTCAGGACTAACAGATGACGGCATTATGGAAACCTCTCCGTTGCGAATGCGAAACTCCAAGGCATGAGGATCGGTGGTGGAGCCGAACGGAAAGTTCTGCGTCAAGAGGACGTACGCAATGCACCCCATCGACCAAATGTCGGCGCGAAACGCATCATAGGAGCCCCCGAAAACCTCCGGCGCTACGTATGCAAGAGTGCCTGTGAGTGTGTGCGCATATTCACTTGTACTCGCTTGGAAGTTGCTTTCCCTGTGGAGGCGGCTCAGGCCAAAATCAGAGATCTTCAAAACGCCATCTGTTCCTAGAAGGAGGTTCTCTGGCTTCAAGTCACGATGCGCAACCCCGTTACAATGGCATACATGCACCCCCGCTACCAGCTGAATCAACAGAGCTGCTACATCCTGCTCTGGCAGGGGCCGATCCATCCCTACGATGATGTCACACAGATCACCACCCATGACAGGTTCCAGTATAATGTAGTAATTGTTCGTACTTTCCAGAATCTCAATGAGCTGAACAATGTTCTTGTGCTTCAAGCGCCGCAAAACGGAAATCTCAAGACGAACATCACTTTCAACCTGCTGGTTTGTTTTGGGTACTATCTTGGCCACAAACATACATCCTGTCGGAGTGTGGCGAACTCGTTTTACCTTGCTGTACGCACCTTCGCCTACTACATCAAGAATCTCATAGTCACCGACTCTCCGCATCACGAGCAACAGCTTGCGAGTGAAATCAAATAATCTGACTAATGAGCAATATATATATAATATGTCCGTTGCGTCCAGTGAAACAAAGCAGTACAGGAGCACCAAGGGCTAATATAGCTGCATGTAATATAAGTTGCTGCAGCAATGGCTTGCCAAGCATTGGAGTTCACACTACAAAGAGGAGGAGTATCATTGTGAATGAGTCGGGATAGAAACAGAATAGCATGAATGTCAATAGACGGGTATGGGGAAACAGCAGAGACCCCGAGGAGAGAAGAAAGAGAGTAAAACAACAATTTACCTCCAAACGTAAGGTTACCTTTGAAGAGGGTTTTCATCTCACTAAAATCGACTATGGCCTGCCTTCCAATGCGATCTAGACAGCTACCGTGACATCTACAAAGACGCTTCACAGAAGCGCTCGGAAAGATGCTCTTAATAAGACGCCGGTTAATCTTTTGACTTCACAGTAGCTTCTTCGTCTTAAAAGGATACAAGCATATGCAGAACCCGCAAACAGCGATAGCGTGCAAACGGCACATCACAACCCCACTGAGAATGAGCGCCAAAAAAAAAAGCGAGTCAATATTCGCGGAGAAATGCTTGTTTTGAACTAAATG
>NC_025868.1:267148-283289 GCF_000755165.1 Leishmania panamensis | reverse complement strand
CAAAGAAAAAAGAGCTGACAGTTACGCAAAAGCGCTAGATAAAGAAATGCATACGAACGGGTAAAATTGCTATAAGCCGCTGGCGAAGTAAAGAGCTTGACAGTCGCTTAGTCAAGTACCATCGTGTTCAAGACTCCACAACCACCACAAATGAACTCCAATTTCTTCACATCGACACCAATTGTCACAGCATTGATCACGTTGCATTGGCCACAACGAAGCTGCACTGTACGTTGGTTTGCTGTGCTATCTACAAGGGGAGCTGTGTTGAGGGTCGATCCAAGCTCCTGATAGCATCCACCACACAAAACTGCATCAGACTTCTTCGAGGGAAGCTTGTTAAAGGAATGACACACTTTGCACTCTACGAGGTCCTTGTGAGTGCTGTGGTTCGAGTGCGGTACTTTCTCCTTCAATGGCTCACGGCACTGTACACATTTCCAGTGCTTTAATGGGCTAGATGGCTTGATGTAGTTGACAAATGTGCAAGCGGGGCACTCCACGGGGACCATGTCAGCCGCACCTGCTGTAGGGGTCCCTGCACCGGCGGCGGCCTCTTGACGGTTGATCTCCTCTTGAAGCTGGCGAGCTAAAGCAGCATCGGCAGCCTCCTGCACCGATACCAGCGGCCCACTTCCCGTAGGCGCACAATCTGCACCATCTCCGGGGTTGTTGAGCTGTGCTTGAAGTTGACGCGCGAAGAGCTCATCTGAGTGCTCCTGCTGCAGTTCGCTCGCTGTCTTTGAATGTTCCATTGATGTGGTGAGGAGGTACCGCAGAGAGAAGCACCTTGATAACAAAAGATAGAGCTCTTCTCGCCCAGAAGTCGAAAGGCACAGTGGAGGAGAGAAGCGCAATAAGATTTGTGGAGTCTCCTTCGAGAACGTGCAGTACTTTGTGCTTTAGCGCCAAGATACGAAAAAGAACAGGAAAAGGCAATTACACATAGCGACGGATACATCCAGTAAACATATGGAGAGAAACGGAGATAATTTTTGTTAATCATGAGATACATTCTTTCCTGTGAGAGAACATTTTGTCCTTCAAAAGTAATTGCGCTGCAGCCAACGCAAAAGGGAATTGCTATTCCACGAAAAAGCCGTCCCACCAACGAGACAAAGACTTATAGTACTAGTTGAAACCCGTTGGCATCAGATTTCCTCCATTGCTGCCTCACAGAGTTCACAGCCCACAGATAAAAACTAATGCATATCTTTCAAGACTACTGAAGGTGCAGGCACTCAAAAATGTTTTCCAACACGGACCTGCAACAACTCTGCTTTCCTCTCTGATCTCCTCCTTTCCCTACCCTGAAAAGCTGCAGTTCCTCATTTCGCCGTGTCTGGCAGGCCCTGACACCTTTCGCACCCACCTCAGAGTAGTAAACCACAACATATCAGGCCCCACAAGAAAATCAAAGCAGTCCTGATTGTTCAGGTTGCAGATTTCCTTCTGCAACCTGAACACCGCCTTTCCAACCAACAAGGCACTGAGTTCCAGCAAAAAGCTCAGTGGACCGCAGCTTGTTCTCTTCCAATCTGCCACGCAACGCGTGCTCAGCTCCCCTCAGCCCGGGGCTGCCACAGGCCCATCGCGTGGTGCGGCACAGCCGTAGGGCACACGCTACAGCAACACCCACCCAGCCATCGGAGCACGGCATCCGCCTCAACCCCTGCCCACTCAGCCTCGCAGGTCGCCACCCGGTGCATCCCTCGGGTGGCGCAGGCTCCCCACCAGCAGGCAGCCAGAGCTCCAAAGTTAAAAGGTGTGCAGTTGTGTCATGCCGTTCCATACAGTCCCCTCCCTTTGGCCCCCACTGTGAAAACATTGTTCGCGATTAGGGCGCATTGCTGCGAACGCGGGGGGGGGGGGGGGAACCACGCATATTTCTTTTGGCGGGTGACGTGCGTGTGTTATGCCCTACTTGCGTCTACCCGCCGCGAGGGCGCATCAGGAAGTGCTGTCAAGTTATTTTATGAGGAGTAAAAAAAGGAGGTTCCTTCCAAGGCGCTGTCAAGCACTGTGGCTGGTATTTCCTATCGACAAACTTTTTCATGTCACGGAGAGGACATGTTTCTGGAAACAGAAGAACATTGCGACAGTTGCTTTTTGTGAATAATGGATGTATCCGCATTGGACGCTTTGCTCCTCTCAAAAGATGTCTTCCGGTATATTCATGCTGCAGGGTGTTAGGAAAGCCAGCATGTATCTGCTTCTCTGCAACCACTACGAACTCCCTCTGTGCAAATGAAAAAAGAAAGACGTGCCAGTGAACTTTTTTTTTTTTCGGTAACATGTAACCTTTCAAAGCGTGAAATCGCGCTCATCATAGCTCTCAGCCAAATTCAAAGAGCAGCAAAGGAAAAACCAGGCTACAATCAGCTCCCCCTTGTTAATGCCCTCGCAGTATTTTATGCCTCTTTTTTTCTCACTGCGTCACAGTATCGCTAATTCATGCGCATTTGTTTCGGAAACGTTTTTCTCATATTTAGTCCCTAACTTGCTCCACTCTTTTACGCTTGTTCACTATAATATATATATATATATATATATATATATATATATATATATTCACTTACTGCGCCATTGATCCCCCAAAATAAGTGTAAAATGTTCAAAAAGAAGTGCACGTCAAAGGAGGCACAATCAATCAGCAAAAGTGATGTGAAGAAGCTGAGGGCCGATGTTGTGAATGTCATTGGGAAAAATAGCGCGGACAAGTTCGATCTCGTTGTCCGCAAAAAAGATACGGTCACCAAACGGAAGTACCAATGTGGATCTGGATCATCGGTCTTTGTATACTCCGTCAATGAAGTACCTTTCTTTATCTCGATTGATCGACTAGGCAAAGAAGAGCACAATGTTATTACAGAAGCGAGGCCTTTCAGCTTTCTCATAGTTCCTACTCTCTTCTTCTTTTTGCGGCTGCACCAGCTCCTGGCTGAGAAAGGCGATGAGTGGACAAGCGTTGTAAATGAAGTTGGCGTTGCTATTATTTGCCGCGGCCCGACTTCTCGATTTATCCTCAGCGGCGCACACTTGATGATGCCAGGAATTTTAAGCGCTCGGAAAAAAACACCAGTTTCTGTCGGGGATGTTGCTCTCATTTATTCACTCGGTGTCGATGTCCCATACGCCATCGGAATCGTGACTAGCAGTATGGCAGCAAGGCAGGATACAGGCGTAGGTGTTTTTGTGGTTCAGTGCTTTCGTGACAGTCTCTGGCAGGAATTCGAGAATCGATTTATTACGAACTACAGCCTTTCCTCAGAATTATTTCTCATTCCATCTGAGTTTGAGGAAGACGAAGTTCGTGAAAAACTCTCTGAAATGGGCGTTGCAACTACGGAGAACGAAAACACGAATCATCATGTCTTCAACAATGAAGTCACCGAGGGGAACGAGGCGCCAGGTGTCGACTACACTGATATTTTTTCGGATGTAGACAGAGTGCTGAAGTTTTGTCTCTGCGAAGCAGTGAAGCAAGTATCACGCTCGCTGCTTCCCATGCCAATGCAACAGTTCACGAGCATTGTGGTCCACTCGTACCCAAGAGACGGTGCCCACACTTTTGCAATTCAGTTCAAAGATACAAAATACAAAAAAGCACTGACATTTTTTCAAGGATTTCCAGATCTTCTAACCGTTGTCGAAATGAGTCCTTGTGTTTATTGCGTTACTCAAGTAACCAAATCGGCCGACTTGATGCGACAACACAATGCACTTTATGCTGATTTTCTCAGCACAGTACATATGGAAGGATGTAGGAAGGAAGCCCAGGAACTGCAAGCGAAGCTCCTTGCCGATGGAGCAGGTGTGTTCCGTCAGTGCATTGTCTCTGCCAGTGTTTTCTACGCTGCACCTCGTAGTCTGGACGACGATCTTATACGAATCTTGCTGCTAGGCGAGGAGCTGAACATACCTCGTGACAGTCTATTTCCCACAATAGAACATGCTACTACAGGTACTGTTCCTATTTTCGAAAAAGCTCCTATTGATGATAGCGTTCTCCAAGAAATTTACACGCAGAAAACACTAGTTGACAATTTGAAAAACTACATAAAAGCACACAACCTGCTGGTTGTAAGCGACTCAGAGAAGGGTAAGGTACCCCGTGTAAAAATTGACGACGTGCTATCCATGATGTTCACCTTCAAGGCATATACCTCTGAGATGCCGTTGGATCAAGTTAAGCAAGGTATGCTACGTTTGTTCAGACTGAAGCACGAAATTGTTTTGCAAACTGTTGTGGAGGGCGCATCACTAGCTAGCGATAACTTGATTCCGAAGCGGCTGATCAAAAATGGACCACTTCCAAAGGTGAATCTGTGGTCGGAGAAGTCGACAAACAGTAAGTTAATTACAATTGTACAGAACCTTGAATCGTTTGGTTTTGATCTTGAGTTGCTTGCTGATCAATGGAAAAAACAGTTTTCTACGAGCTGTGGTGTAGTCGACCCGTCGACAAAGTTGAAGAATCTGAAGCCCGGGACGAAAATTCCATTCGAGATACATTTACAAGGAGACTTGAAACAGAAAGTCGCGGCTGCACTCCTGAAGGAAGCAAATTTACCACCATCGCAGCTCATTTGCAAGAAAAAATAAAAGCACTTTTTGAACTGATTTTTTTCCCAACCACATCTGCCACGTATTTTTTTTTTCGTCTGATGATTCACGAGATTTGGCACTATTTATTCGCATACACACACACACATATATATATATATATATATATAAGGCTTTCTCTGAAGTGAATTATTATCTTGGCGAAAAAAAGTATCAATTGTATTTTTTTTTGTATTTTAGTTTCACAGCTATAGAAGGCTTGATAAAACTACAAAGAAGTAGTCAAAAGGGGGCAAATGTGTGAACAACAGGGTCAACTATTAACACAAAATGCGCGCAATTTTTTCCCCCTTTTTGACCTAATCACCGAAAAAAAAAAAGATGAGATGGCGAGCCTTTTTTTCGTTCTGTAGTACGAACCACGAGTCCAACGCTCAGCAGACTGCATGAAAGCAATCTTCATACATAAAAAAAAAAAAACGCTGTAGTTTTCTCTTTCGTTACTATGTGCCAGAATTTTATGGAGCAGCCCACTTGTTTCCACAACTTTATCATTCAACATTGCTCACACTTTTGTATTATCTCCCTCTCTCTTCATGGTTTCCAACCTCCGCGTCAGTGAATTATTCACCCTCATGCAAACGCTGCGGCGCTGCTAATATGTAAAAAAGAGAAGCCATACCCGCTGCGCGTTTGTATCTCATAACAGCATATAGAGGCAACAAACAAAGCATTTAGTCTCGACTTTTTTTTTTTTCGAAGGGCCCGTGTATTTTTTTCAAGTTCTTAGTAATCGCTTAGTAGCGAGAATGAAAGCCTTCATCGCGGCCGCGACGGGGTTTGCCACCTCCAGCTGGTACAACAGCCTTTCTAGCTCATCCAACTGTGCCACATCGAGGAGCCCATTCTCACAGTCTGAGTTTCGCTCTTTTGCCTTGATGGATGTCTATGACGAGTCCCATAACACGAAGGTGTTTCGATTTGCGTTACCGGAGGCGGATATGCCACTTAACCTTGAGGTAGCTAGCTGTCTTAGCTTGCGCTTTTTTGACAAGGACGGAAAGGAAGTTATTCGACCGTACACGCCACTTAACCGCAGTGATCAGCTTGGCTACTTCGATATTTTGGTGAAGAAGTACCAGGGCTCAAAAATGGGAACCCATTTGTTCTCAATGAAGAAGGGTGATACCATCGACATCAAGGGGCCCTGGGTGAAGCTGCCGATCAAGGCAAACCAATTCAAGGCAATTGGCATGATTGCCGGCGGCACGGGTATCACACCGATGTACCAGGTGGCGAGGCATGTGTTGCATGCACCTAAGAACAATACGGAAATTACCCTCATCTACGCAAATGAGCGTAAAGAGGACGTGCTGCTTGGCAACGAGCTGAACGAGCTAATGGAGACGTACCCACGCTTTTCGCCGTACTTTGTGCTATCCAAGGCGCCCTCTGACTGGATGGGCGGTGTTGGCTTTGTCAACAGGGAAATGATCAAGTCTCTGATGCCTGCGCCGAACCGCGCCGGCGATTGCACCATTCTTGTCTGTGGTCCGCCGCCATTCATGGCAGCTATTTCGGGTGATAAAGACTTCAAAAGCAATCCCCCATCTCAGGGTGAGCTGAAGGGCTACCTGAAGGAGCTTGGCTACATGCCCAAGATGGTGTACAAGTTCTAGCCAGCGAAAGATGAAAAGAAGCTGAGGCGCAACGTCGAAGTCATCGATGCCTCTTTTCATGTGACGCAAGTGATGCCAGCTCAGATCAGAATACGATATAAGGAGGAAGGAACATATTGTACAAGAAAGCGAGCGGGCGCTGGCGCGGGTGTTGTGGTCTTCTGTGGTCTGGCAAAGAGAGAGGCAGAGCGAGAATGTAACCGCGCACCAAGTGCTGACAAAGATTTTGTCAGCGCTGGCTTGAGATGAGGAGCGGGTTAATAGGGGAGACGATCTGCGGCTGTATGTTTGTATGCGTGCGCAGCCCCTATCTGCATTCATGAGGATTTATCGTTATTGCTGGTTTATCTAATGCACTGTAGACACCTTAGCCCTTTTTTTACTCTTCGAGTCTCTGTACACACGGCTATTCCACTCTTTCCCACATCCAGAGTGTGTGACAGATTTGTGGCCCATTAGGCTGCAAAGGGTGCATGACCATATAATACAACTTTGGAAATGGCCGTATGTGTGTCTTTCTCGTTCTTTCACTTCGCTTTCCGATTTCTCCACTAATGCGTACGATACTCTCTTTCACATCGAATCCCTTTTCTGCCTCTCTCCCCTTCCCCTTTCTCTGTACTTGGTACTTGCCGCCCTTTTTTTGCCTATCGCTGCGTTGTGGACCATTTCCAGCGAGGAACGCTAAAAAAAAAAGAAGGACAGTCCGAAAAAGATATGCGCTGAACCCCGCGTGGCAGGCGTCGATGAACCACGATTGTCTTTTTTTTTTTTCAGCCCCTCGATATTACGCTGTGAAACACACGAGAAGAATCCCGCACCCGCTGAAAGTTTACTGTCGCTTCACCGCTTGCCCCAGGTCTGTAGTGTTCGGAGGAAAATCGACACGACAACAGTATTTTTGCTGCCTTTGATTTCTCGCCGCTTTTTTTGCGTGTACTTTGGGCACTTATGCGGCAGTCATATTCTGTACCCCCCCTGTTGCTCACTCAGCACACATATGTGATTGGTTTGGTGGTTCCACTCCTGCGCTTTTGCCGGAATAGCACCTCCAAGCTCTGACCTGTGGCCGCACACACTCGCATACGAGCAGTATGACGTGAACTGCACTGATCATGTCTCTTTCATTCTCCCGTTTACCTTCACTCTTTTTTTGTCCTTTTGCATGAGCACAGTCCTGGTTACTGTACCTTCTATTTTGATGCACTCACCAAGAAGTGAACACTGCCTCCGTTGCTGTTTACCCGCACCAGCATCATTGCCACTTTAGTTTTTCTTGTTTTCCGCTTCGCTTGACTACTTTGGGACACAATTAGGGAGAAAACAAAAGAGCCTTTCCTTTAGTTTTAAAATCTATTTTTTTTGCCTTTTTGTTGTCTATACACAGAGCATGAATGCGCACAACTGTGCGAGTCAGAGCATTACATACACCTTCATTGAACTTCATCACGGAAAGCCGATCATATCACCTCCTACCATTTCACTGCTTGGTCTCTCGCTCTGATTTTTATACCATATTAGACGACCATGAAGGCTTTCATCGCTTCAGTTGTTGGTTTTGCTGGAGCCAGCATGTACCAGTCTGGGTCTGAAGTGCAGGCCTGGGGTAGCAAGCCGGCATTCTCGCAGGATAAGTTTCAGTCCTACAAGCTCATCCACGTTGAGGATGAATCGCATAACACAAAGCGCTTCCGCTTCGCCCTCGCATCGAGCAAGACGCGCCTGAAGATACCTGTGGCGTCTTGCATCACGCTGCGCTACACTGACGCCCAGGGACGCGAAGTTATGCGACCCTACACGCCCATCAACCTGGTAGAGGACGAGGGCCACTTCGACCTCGTCGTGAAGTGCTACCCGAATTCAAAGATGGGCTCGCACCTCTTCTCGCTCAAGGTCGGCGATTCCATCGACGTGAAAGGGCCGTGGCACACGTTCGACATGAAGCCGGGGCAATACAGCAAGATCGGCATGATCGCCGGTGGTACGGGTCTCACTCCCATGTTCCAAATTGTGAACAACACCCTGTACGCGCCAAACAACAAGACGAAAATCTCGCTTCTCTACTCAAACAGGACTGAGGGGGACATTCTGCTCGGTAAGGAGCTAGGCGCGCTGGCAAAGGAGTACCCCGGGAAGTTTGTCACCTACCACTGCCTGACGACGCCGCCGAGGCGCTGGACGGGCTACTCTGGCCACATCAGCAAGGCGATGATCCAGGAGACGATGCCGGGCCCGGATCACCGGGGTGACTCCTGTGTGTTGGTGTGTGGTCCACCACCCTTCATGAAGAGCATCTGCGGCGAGAAGGACTACAGCTGCTCTCCGCCCAAGCAAGGCCCGCTTGAGGGCTACCTCAAGGAGTTGGGCTACTCGGAGAGCGGCGTCTTCAAGTTCTGAGCCAGCACTCTACGTCTGCTTACGCAAGAGCGTGCACGCACCAGCGCGCGCCGTGAAGCCCTGACCATGCCTTGACTGTGTGAGATGTGTGTCAACGGGGAGGGGGGGAGCAAGGAAAAAAAAGGACAAGGGCGAGGCGAGTCCGGGAAAGCCCGTGACAAGTGAGAAGAGACTGGGCGTGCACCTCTTTTTTTCTTCGTGTTCTCCGTTTGTGGTGTTTCACCTTCGCACGCCTCTCTTCGCTCTTTTTCTGCCTGTCGTGATGGGCACCTTGACTATTTTCATGCTTTTCTAGCAGCGTCTACTGCTTGTATGCATGGGCCATGCGTCCGTGCGTCTGCGGGTCTCGCTGAGAGGCTTTCGCCTCGCGTCTGAGTATCTTTTTTGTTGCTTCTCGTCGTCGGCATCTCTGGACCTCGTGCTCGTATGCGTGTGCTCAAGCGGCGTCTTCTCTCACCCACCTTTTCTCCTTTGGAAGGGAAAAAGGTGAGTAAGAGAAGGGGAGCGCAGAATATATTTTCATATATACATGTGGGATTTATTGTCGTCTATTACAGTCGTACGTAGGCTGATGGCTTTATTTACCTCTTTTATACATCCTGATGACGGGGGGCACCTCAGTGTGTGGCATCGGTGCCCGCTACCTCCCTCTCCGGGGTAGCCAGGCAGCCCCTATCCCTGCCAACGCCGGGCCACTTC
This sequence comes from Leishmania panamensis, assembly GCF_000755165.1. Taxonomy (NCBI): domain Eukaryota; phylum Euglenozoa; class Kinetoplastea; order Trypanosomatida; family Trypanosomatidae; genus Leishmania; species Leishmania panamensis. Next base: position 273,948 of record NC_025868.1, on the reverse strand, counting down.
TGGCGCTGACGGGGCCAAGGCCCTGCGGCGTGGGGAGGCCGGAGCGGTGCATCGCTGCGGATGTCGGCGGTCCAGTCCCTGGATGGCGTCCTGTCGGAGCGACCTGCGACACCGAACACGTTTGTACCATCCACGTGATGGGCTGAGTGTCAGTGTGACTCGATCGTGTCTCACGCGGCCCTCGCTGCCTGCTGGTGGGGAGCCTGCGCCACCCGAGGGATGCACCGGGTGGCGACCTGCGAGGCTGAGTGGGCAGGGGTTGAGGCGGAGGCCGTGCTCCGATGACTGGGTGGGTGTTGCTGTAGCGTGTGCCCTACGGCTGTGCCGCACCACGCGATGGGCCTGTGGCAGCCCCGGGCTGAGGGGAGCTGAACCCGTGCTGTGTGGCAGAGAATGGACACGTTGGCAAAAAAAAAAGCATTGCTTACTGTGCTTGAAATCTCCAAGAAGTGATGAGCGAGGAGACAGACATATGCATATATACATATATATATATATATGTATATATGCATATATGTGTATGTATATGTAAAGCATGGTGGGAAGTGACTCTGCACCTCTCGCACGTGTTTTCAAGCCATAAAAGTGTCTATGAACAGAAAAAAACGAAAGGGTATGAGCGGCGGGAAACATACCACCGCGCGTAACTGGTGCACATACCTATCGAGAAGCACGTGCGCACAAATGATACTTGTGGCCACCAGGACGCATTGCTTCGGTGATTCTCTGGTGAGGGGGGGGGGGGGGGGGTTAAGAGGTGATCCAGAACTCATCCAGCGACTGCCCACCATAGTGCAGCGATATTTGTCTTGTGTCCCAGTGGATGACCACCATCTTTTAAAGAGAGGAGGCAAGCAAGCAAAGGCTTTCCTGAAGGCTTTAGCATTCTGTCATGCTTTGGTTTCCTCTCCTCCCTTTTTTTTGGCTGTGTTACGTGTCTGCCCTCTCGTGTACGCTTGGCGGGAGAGGCAAGAGGCGTATGCCTTAAAAAAACAACAAAAAAGACAATAAACGGAACACGCCGTTTTTGCTTCGTTTTTTTTTTTGTTTTTCCCCTTCTTCCCTTTCGCTGTTGTATCGCACGTTGGCGGTGTCAAAAGGCACACCCGTTTCGAGGGTGTTCCGCCCTCCTCAGCGCTCCTCACAGCTTGCCACTTTAGGAATTATGCTGCAGGCAACATTGGTTACCCGGCTTTTCTCGAAGCCCATCGCTCAGGGGTACGTGGCGCAGCTGCCAAGGCCGCTGCCGGGGTCGAAGGGGCGTTCCTGGATGCGGGCGATGGATGCCAACAGTGACGTGCGCGACTTCTACACCGCAGACGAGGAGCGCTACAACGCATGGTACAGGGAGACGTACGGTATTGAGGACCTCTCGGACGGGTCGGCTGCGTCTGGAGCTGCATCAAACCGACTCCTGGACGACACCCGCAACATGCAGCAAGCGGCAGAGGAGTACGACTTGCAAGGTATGAGGGAGGAACTCGAATTCTGGGGTGACGAATTCCAGCACATTACTCAGCTCCGATAAGGAGACGAGCAGCGACATATCAGAAAGGGGGGGGAGGTGGGAGACGGAAAAGGCTGCAGTCTGCTTCTCTCTTCTGCGCACTTTCTTTTGTTTCGTGGCTGCGTGACCCTCGAAGAAGCCAAGGGGAGTGGGTGTGCGTGCGTTGACATGAAGCACTGCCTTCCTATGTTACTTTTTCTTTCTGTATGTCTCGTTGAATCTCTGGAGATGAAGCAGTGCGGAGACCTGTACCAAAGCCACCGCTGCTAGCTGCTGCTCTTTTATTTTTTTCATCCGCATTGGAGTGAGGTTATGCTTGTTGATGGAGCTTCGCCAGGACGGTTATGTGGTCTCCTGATCATATCGCAAGGTCGATCTACGCATGAGGGGGAGGGGAAGGGAGGCGGCAAAATGATGGCGAGAGTCGTTGGCACTCCTCCTCTGCCGACTCCCCCCTCTGGGTCTCTGTACCCTTTTTTCTTACCCTAAGGGATGCTGTCGCGCGCGTCGTTCCCATCCCTAGCGCTGTACTCTCTCCTTACCCCACGTTCCCTTCTGATCTCAGCAGTGCTTCGCTCCGACACACCAATACCCACCCACAAAAAGGAAGGTGTTTCAGATTCCTTGCGTATTGGGGGGGTTCTCAGCGAGGGACAGTATAAGAGGGAGCTACTGAAGCGTAAGGGGATTTGCGCCTCCATAGAAGGAGACCGATCAGAGCAAGAACAACACAAAATGCATTATAGAAATGTATCAAGCGTAGGCATCAAGTGGGTGATGTATGCAGCCGTAAAAAAACACCCCAAAGGGGGCTGCCCATTGCCCAAGATGGAGAAAATGCATACAAGAGGCATTAAAATGAGTCGGACGAGTGGCGGCAACTCTGGGACAGAAGTAACGAACCACCACCACCCTCTTCGGCTCTGCGACTCGAGAGGAGGGCACTAGAGAGGCGAAGCTATTTCGCCGCGCTTCAACCCTCCTTCCCTGCAAGTCTCCGGCACGAAGAATATTTCCATGCCTTTGATGGCGTTTTTTTCCCTCTCCTTCTCTCGCTTGCTATCCTCGTGATTTTTCCTCTTGCCACTCTTTTCTTTACCTTTTCTCATCTATCTGACTCCCTCGATTTGCTTCTTCCGCGTCACGCCAATCATGCGCCCATACCCCCCAACCCACCCATACATACACGACCATCCAACGCCATTCGACCGATTTCAGTCCCACAACATCAACACTGCCCGCTAAAAAAAAAAAGCAAAAGAGTAACCCTTCCTCCATCCTCCCCTCTATTCCTCCATCCTCCCCAAACAGCGAACACAACAGCAGCAAAAGCAACGGCGACGAGCACACAGCGGGCCTATTAGCGACTACCAAGTAAGCAACGTGCGCTCGTCCGCTCGTACCATCACGAACAACAACGACTACTGCTGCTTGTTCTCTCCCCTCCCCCCTCCTCTTTCTTTCTCCTACCCTCAGTGTTTCAATACGAACAGGCAGCACGAAACGGGGAAGACGAATTCCGGCAAGGGGGATACAGAAGAGCTGAAAGCGAGCAAGACTAAATTGCCATAACCACATTCATCACACAGCCAAACAAACAAACAACAGCAACAAAAGGATACAACACACTCAACGTAGAAGGACGGGTGTATAGTACACGTGTTCCACATCAGGCAAACAACTCTTTCCCCCCTCTACCCCCCCTTTCAGTCTTTTTGAGCCCGAAAGAAAAGCGGACGACTTCAGTAAGCGAGACAGAGCGAAAAAGAAAGAGGAAACAGAAACCCAGGGAACATCTTCGGTCGTTGGTATATGCATGTATGTATATATCTACTCATTTTTGTTTCGGATCTCCTGTTTCCCTCTTTACTGTCCTTTCCTCTTTTTTTTTTCGCCCCACCTCTCTCGTTCGTCCTCGTTCCTCACATAGGCGCTCCCCTCCTTTTCTTTTCTCTCCACCACCACTAACATTACCCCTCTTGCTCTCCAGTGACACCATACTCAACCAGCATTTGTCTGCCCAACTCTCTTTCGCCCTCTCTCTTTGTGCGTACAGTTGTTGTTTTTTATTTTTTTTTTAATCTATATATATATTTTTTCCATTTTGTATCCCTTTCTTTACCAAGCTGTTGTTTTTTTTCTTCTGTCACCTTCGTCCTCATTTCTTTGCCTCCCTCTTTCTTCTCAACTTCTCACTTTGCTTTTATCGCTTTGTCTCTTCGTTTTTTTGTTTTACTTTTCCTTTTTCGTGTGTGCGCGGGTGGTAGGACGAGCTCTCTCACGCCCTTCTTCCTCCCTTTAGCAGAGCAACACTCCAGCACGCCAACTGAAGAAAAAGTCATAGGCGCGCGCGCGTGTAGCACAGTTGAACGCACCCCCCCTGAACGGCGGTGGTTTTGAGGCAAAAGCAGACTGGAAGAGAAACACTCATTGACGATCAAAGCTGGAGGATTGCAGGAGGAGAGAAACGTAGCAGACCGTTAGTATATATATATATATTCCTCTCGGTGAAGCTGACCGTCTGTGTTCAGCTGCTTGCGCGTGTGTTGATGTCAAACTATCAACCACCACCGTCCCCACCAGTTCCATCTTCTTACTTCTCTACATTGGCCACTCCTTTCCCTCGACTGCTCTGTCCACCTCTCTGGGACTCTGTCTCGCTCTTCTGAGGCTATCTTTGTGTATTGCTTCACTGCCTCTTCCCTCTATCTTCCCCTTAGCCTATCTCTTTTATTTAGCCTTCACATTTATTTTTTAGTCTCCGCGTGTGTGTGTGTGTGTGTGTGTGTGTGTGTGTGTGTCTGTGTGGACTTTGTGCCGTTTTTTTTATTTTGCGTTGTGATTCACATCTGTTGCGCGCTTTTCTTGTCTGTTGCTTGTATTTCTTTTCCCTTTTAAAAAAATTGGGCCCTCGTATGGGACCCTCTCTCCTTCGCTTCTTCTCCCTTCTCCTGCACGCTCCCTATTCCACGACTTGATCAACAACCACGACCATAACACTGTCACATCAGCTGAGCACAAAGGCCCTTTCCTTTCCCCAGCCTCGTCACCAGTGAGCCTCAAGCTTGTTTTGGAGGTCTTTGGTTTCTCCATCCTCCTCTTTTTCATCCTTCCCCTCCTTTCCATTGACTCTATCTCGTCGTTCTTCTCATCCTTCTTCGCCACCACCTTTGTTCCAGTTCTCTGTGCAATACGTGTTTTCCCCCTCTTCCCCCCTTTTACTATTCTTTTATTCGCTCCCTTCGCTCCCTCCTTCTCTCTCTCGCTGTTTTTGTAGTTCACTGTTTTCAAATTGGTGCCGACAACTGCTGCTACTACTCCCCTGTCTTTCCCTGTTCGCCACTCTCTTTTTCTCTCTGCCTCGCTTGTTTACCCCCTCTGCTTTTACCTCTTCGTCTTTTCCACGTTTGCTCTTTTCCTCCTCGCTTTTTTTTTTTTTTGCGTTTTCATTCTTCATTCTTCGTGTCCGTCTCCGCTGCCGTGTGCCCCTCTTCATCTGCGTTTGCCTTTTATTGTTGTTTCCCATCTTCCCTTGTCTTTTTTCTTATCTGTTTCACCTGCTCATTGCCTCTAGGGTTGAGGTGCCATATTGCGTGTGTGCGTGTGTGCGTGCGTGTGTTTGTTGTGTCGTCGATTTTTCTTCGTTTTCCCGCTTTTCGTCTCCTCTCCCTCTGTTTGCTTGTCTGACTTCTCACTGGACGCGATTCCTTTTCTCTGCGAGCCACTTGTTTTCTCGTTTCGATTGCTTTCTTTGTGCCCCTCATTACATCCACGTCTCTAAATACATGTAGAGTAGAATATTCCTTAACCTTTTCTTGCTTTCGCCGTCTTCATTCTCTCTTGCGTGTTCGTCGCCTTTTTCTTCGACCGCTTCGGTGTGGGGGCTCTCCCTTTCGATCCCCCTGACTTATTTTTTCTCTCCCTTTCTAGCTGCATATACGCCCATACGCCCAGATACCCATACACATCTACATATCGATATACGTGTACGTTTGTGTGCGGGCATCCGTTCTGTCTTTTCTACTCCCTCCTCATTTCTTCGTCCATCATTCGTGTCTCCTGTGATTAGTATTATTATTTTGTTTCTTCGCCTGCTCTTCTGTTCGTTTTTCCCTTTCCCTTTCCGAAGTCATTCTAGCACGAACTGGCTTTCGCCGAAGCATCCAGAGCACCAGAGGGAGGGGGGTGGGGCGAACCCTGTTTCACTTTTGCTTGGTAGCTTTTTTTCTCTTTCGAGAGAAGCTAGAAAAATAATATTTGCCACCGCCACCGTCGCACATAACGTTGTACATACTTCAGGTCTTCGTCGTCGTAGTCCTCAAGCACTGTGTTTCTTTGCTCCTTCTTGCCTGCTGCTTTGTTCTTTTCATTTTCTCCTTTCTCCCATTTCCGCGTACTTTCTCACCTCTTCCACTTTTTTTTTTCTTAAATGAAACTGTGCGCGCTGACGCACAGTGGCCCCCCCGTTATTTCTTTCTTGGGGATCTCTCCCGTTCTCTTGCCGCGTTCTTTTTTTTTTTGTTTTCAGTCTCGACCTCGTGGTTTTCTTCCCATTTTGTTTGTGCAGAATTCTGCGCGTGCTTTCTTGTACCTCATTTCTATTCTGTCTTGTGTGCTCTCCCCTCTTTCTCTTGTGCGTGTGTCTCTCTCCGCGAGTATACCGTCTCTCTCTCTCTCTTTCCCTGTGTGTGCTTGTTGTATCGGTTCTATTTTCGTTTGTTCTCTTACCGAGCAGCGCAAGCAGCACGAAAAGAAAAAACAAACAAAAAAGAGCCGAAAAGGAAAAGAGTAAAAATCAGACGCACGTATCGAGAGGAAGGAGCGCACTGGCTCTCCTAACGTACAAGACAAGGAATCACACGACTACAATTGAAGAGCAGCCACAAAGGCGACAGACCATCGTTACCCAAGTACACATACCTAAACGACTGTTTCTACCTTTTTCTTTTCTCTTCCACTTCCCCATCACGTTGCGGAAGCGGAGAGAGAGAGCGAGCGAGCGAGCGGAAAAAGAAAAGGTCGCTCTGCAAGCACTGGGGTAGGTGAGTAAAAAGGCAGAGCGTCTCAATCAACGAACGAACGGGCGGATTACGGCAAAACAAAACAAACAAAGAAAGACACAGGTGGGGTGTGCTCTACGTGGTAGCCAACACCACACCACTAGCGAGGCGGCAACGTGCGCACACACAGACACAAGAAGCACACACCCCTGTCTTCGTGTGTTTTTGGTAGTTTTTTCGTGTTTGTCCCCACGTCACCTCCCCTCCCTCCCCCCCCCCCCCCCCCCCCCCCC
>NC_025868.1:253257-267128 GCF_000755165.1 Leishmania panamensis | reverse complement strand
CTCTGCGTTTTTTTTTTTCGCCACCCTCTTTTTTCCCCTTGTCCGCGTCTGAGTCTCGTTGGGTTTTCTTTTTTTTCAACCCGCTGTCAGTCTTTTGTGCTTCATTTTTTCTTCCTTTCTTGTGAGTCGCACGCACGGACACCTAAGCGCCCCCAGTCGCTATATATATTTTTTGTCTTTCCCGCATTTCGCCGTATCTTTTCTTTGTTTGTTTGTATTTTTTCCTTTTCTTCTCCTCTCCGCACTCAACTACGCACTTGTGTCCCCTTCTCCCATTTCACCACGCTCCTTCTCGCTTCACTTCCGCCCCGTCTGCCCTCATCTCCTTTTGCTTCTCAGCACCCTCCCTCCCCTCTCCCCCTCCCACACGCACGTCATCTTCTGCCCACCGCTCAAACACCACAGGAAAACGGGGAGCAGTCGAGGAGGCAAGCAGCCACAGGCGCACGTTTTTACCAGCACCCATCACCAGCGTTATTACCCCCCCCCCCCCCCACACACACACACACAACAACAACAAAAAACGTACAATACATTTTAGGCAAGAAAGAGTCGTCATCCGCGTACTCTCCTGCATCATATCGAGCGAAACAGAAACAGTCACGGGGGCCTCGTTGCAGGAGAGCGAGGCATACCCACACATCCATACATACGCACAACCAGGAAAGCATTTTCTTTTTGACTTTTTTTTTGTTTCTCGCGTTCCCTGTAGAGTCTCCCTTCTCCTACTTTGAAACAAACAAGAGACAGTACGTTGCGCATCGTCTACAGAAAGGGGGGAGGGGTGTTTTCGCACTCCTTTTTCCCCTTTTGCTTTCTAAGCCGCCACTTTTCCTTCGTTCTCTTCCCATTCTCTGCCCGTCATTCTCTCCCTTGCCCGTTCTCTTTTGTTTATTCGTTTTTGCCTCCCTTTCTACTGGTGTTGTCCACCTGCCCTTACAACAACAACAACAAAGAACTTCACTCTTTCGCTCTCGCCTTGTGGAGTCCTGTGCGTTCGCTTTGCTGCTGCTTTCCGCCCTTCTTTCTTTTTGCTTCCTTTTCAGCTTGGTTGAGTCATGAGTTGGTGGAACGATTTCTCCACACACCGCAACAATGGTGTTGTGGATGGGTCGCCGCGGCAGCGACGGCATCAATCTTCCGATATCTTCTCACTACGGAAGATGGTTACGCACGACACTGTTGATCACCATGTGCACCGTGCGAGCAGCGCCAGTACCCAGAATAGGAGCGTCTACATAGGCAAGACAAACCTTAGCGGCGCCGGCGTCGGTGGCGGCTTCGCCTCACATGAGCCAACCTGGGAGACATCGGACCACTGTAGCGACGCCGGCTCTCTGTGGCAAACAACGACCAGCGTTGGCAGCGCAACGAGGTCGGATCAGCTTGACGTGTCGGATGCCTTGTCTGCATGGGCCTTGCCGTCCCTGGAGGAGGAGCAGGAGGAACAGTCACCAGCACGGGAACCTCTTCCGCCACTCTTGCTATTCCCTCCGGCGCACGCTGTGAACGGCGTTCAGTCCTCCTTCACAATGGGTGACCGACGTGTCTCTGGCTCAAACAGCAGCAGCAGCAACAGCAGCGGCGTCTACAGCAACGGCGGGTCCATCGCTGTTCCTAGCTTTACAACAGACTACTACGAGCCATCCTTTATGAGCGGAACGGGTGGTGTCAACGCCAGCGCTGCCACGTACACTCACGGCGGCCATGTTCTAAGCAGCACAAACACAATCGATGACATTACAAGCGTAGTCAGCGGCAGCATTGATGACGCTGACGAGGACATCCTTTATGACGAGATGGCCGTCAGCACCATATCGAGCCTCATCGCAGCTCTTCAGGTGCGTGGCGCAACCAACCTGGCTGGAGGTGACGCACTCGATGTTGAGGATGACGAAGTGAAGAACGCTGGCGGCCCTAGTCAACACCAACATGAGTCGTCCGCATGCGACTCGTACACTCAAGCAGACACCGGCAGGAATGTTGACATAACCGTGAACTCTGCCGCATCTATGCAGCAACTGAAGGTGGGTCTCACTACTATGAGCTCGAGCTCAGGGGCTGTTTTTCAGGACCCCAGCGCCAGCTTTCCCCTGATTGCCAGTCTCAACACCACGCAAAGCAGCAGCTGGCGTCACAGCAGCAACGTATACAACGATAGTACTAGCGGCAGCGCCGTCGGTCACAATGCGAGCTGCAGCAGCGGTCTCTACGAGGCTTCACTGGGAGAGGCACCATCTGGTACCGTTACCAGCGCGAGTGGGCGTGCGGGATCAGGAGCAAGTCCGCGTCACCACGGAAGCGAGATGGTTCCTCTGCGACTCACCCCGTCCGTGCTGCACAACGTCCTCGCTAGCTTCCAGTCTGCGTTGGTGGAGCGCTCCAGCGACGTGAAGCTGCCGAGTTCTATTGGCGACCTCTTCAGCACGTCAGGATGGGGCACCAGCTCACAAAACGGCAGCAGTAGTAGCGGTGCTGCGGGCGGCAGCCGACCGTACCGCTACGACTCTCCGACGACGCAAGAGGAGTGGGGCTCGCAAGCCTCGACTTCTCCTGCGACCGCTGGGGTCTCTGTCGCGGCAACGGCGTGCGGCAACAAGGGCGATGTGTTAGCCGTGTTGGATGCTCCTGCCATGACCCGTAACGGCAGCCCAATGATGCGTGGTCGTGTCAACTCTGTTGTGGCACACAAGCTCAACCTCGATGTGGCTGCGCGCCGCGCGCAGCTGCAGGACTTGCGCGGCAGCGGTTGCATCCCGCCTGCTGCAGCGAATATTGACTGCACATGCACCTCCGATATCCACACCCCGACGCTCTCTGCTCATGGCCGACTGTGCGTACCGCAGCACGTACACACGCAGGAACTGGCAGCCTCGTCTGACTCGAGTGTGGACCACGTCTTCGCACACACTGTCTCATCCGTACCGGGTATGCTGCTGGGTCGCCACGAGCGAGGGTCGGGTTTGGCGACAGCAGAGGGCTTTGCGACGCTGCATCACCACACGCGGACGACGAGCGAGGTGTCGCTGCCAGCAGCGGCCGCCACATACCACGGCGGCAGTGCCCTGCAGCAGCGCATTGACGACCGTGGATGCATTGCGGTGGTCGATCCCCAGCGGCGCAAGCTGCACGTGCCACTGTCCGCCATCCAAACGACAAAGGCACTGAACGGCCGCCTAAAAACGCCATCGCTTTGCCTGCTCTACCAGTCAGGCCGCTGTCGGCAAGGCGACAACTGCTACCAAGTGCACATCGACACAGCCACGGTGGAGCGACTGCGCGTCAACGTGAAAAGTATGCCGTGCTGCTGTTTTCATCACGGGGACTGCAACAGCTACCGGATGGACTGCGCCGCATACGAAGGGCGTTCTTTGGAGATTGCCGGACAGTTTTCAGTCCCTCTGGCCCGCGTCGCCTACACGGCCGGCTTGCAGCGGGTGCTGCAAGACCAGCAGATGTGCGCACCAGTGAACCCATCCGTGCTGTGCCGCCTGCATGGCCAACCGAGTGGGTGTCGCTTCGGGGCGGACTGCAGGTTTGTGCACATCTGCTGCTTGATCCTACAAAATGAGCTGGCCAGCATCATGGCGAACGCTGTGGCTACCTGGGCAGCATCGTCCACCCTGGCAGCTGCCCAGCAGCAGCAGCAGCAGTCGCGGCTGGGCAACGGGCCGTCGCTCTTTGTGGACTTGATGCACAGCGGGCTTATTCCATCATCATCTGGGACGATGCACGGCGGAGCCAACGCGGCCATGCTGAGTTTCAACGACGCTGCCTCCTCCGCCATCTCTGGCATGGACTGTTCTCCATCCCAGGTGCCTCAGGTGATCCCCGTCACTACCACCGCTGCGTCGAGCGCCTTTGCGAGCCGCGTGCCTCCCCCGTCTCAGCAGCAGAAGTCTTCTACCCCCTCCTCGGTAACTGTGCAGCCACTTCCCTGCGCTGGCACATTTTTAGGTCCGTCCGCTGGCACCCACTACACGCTTACTACGCTGCAGCCGCAAGTCTCACAAGTTCAGACACCTGCCGGTAGGCCTTCCCCACTGCAAGCCTCTGTGCCTGGGTCGCCGGCGTCAGTGTGCCACGCCCACATGCATACCCTCAGCACACAGAGCAATGGCAGCTACCAGTCCTACGGGGGTCCTACACTCAAGCAGACGCCGAGCCATAGCGAGGTAGCATCACCCATGAGCATGGGACTGCTCATGTCGCGCAGCTTGACTACTTTCCCGGCGACCACAACAGCAATGAGTAGTGGCAGCGGCGGTGCCTTCCCATCCTTGGCGCAAAGCCAGCTCCATCACCAAGCAACACCTCCGCAGCGCTACCAATCCTCTGCGTTGGCGCAGCAGGAGCCGCAACTCCTGCACCTTCCGCAACTCAGTCAACTGTCCACCTCTCAGCAGATTTACGTCCAGCAAATGAGCGCGGACGGCAGCGTCTCCGTTGTTCCCATCACTGTCATGCAGGACTTTGGCGGTGGCGGGTTGTAAACCGTTCACACACGTAGGCTAATGTGCACAGCGAGCCCCCCTTTTCTCGTCATTTCCTCGCGTCAGACCCGCCCCTCCTTTATTTCTTTCGCGTCTCATCAGGGATTTCCATCGCTTTTTGTTTTCTTCGGTATTCTCTACGATGATGTCTTTGTCTGTCATTCATTTTCGCATCTCTGGCTTGTGCTCGTTTTCTGCTCGTCTCCCTTCTCTCTCCTTTTGTTATACATTTTTCGTTGTTTGTTTGTGTCGTCTCTTACACATTGTCAAGCGATCTCGTGTATTCACTTCCCCCCTCTGGTGATGCCCTCCTTCTCCTCATCGTTGCCTTTTTTTTTCGGTTTCGCCCGCTCGCCTGTTCTATTCCGCTGCATGGGACTTCTCATTGTATGCGAGTGTGGCTTTCAAGACATCGTGTGTGCTCCTCTCTCTTTTCCACCTTTTGTTTGCCTGTGTGATTTGGCTTCTTTGCTTCGCTTCCTCTATATTACAGGCGAATCCATCACTCTTTTTTATTCTGCCACCTCCACCTCACCATCCCCCTTAACTACTTAGTTACTCGCTCTAGCAGGTGAAAAGCAAAGGACGAAATACCGCCGTCGCGTGCTACCCTGCCCCCTCTCTTTGTGGTGTCTGTGCGTGTTTGCGTGTGCCCTTTGTGTGTATTTGACGCTCTTTTTTATTTTTCAACTCATTTCTTCGTTTGTTTCCCACTGTCGTGTCTTCCTCTTAGTAGTTTAGCTCCTTTACTTCTTGCGGGCATTTTCTCTCGCTTGCTTGTTTCTTTGGTTCCATTCTATTGGGCCTTGCTGCTGGGGTATTGGATGTGCCACTGCGCAGCTCTTTTCCCTTCAACGTCCCCCTTCCCCCTTCTCTCGTCATTGGTTCGAGGCTGGGGAGATCATAAGCAAAAAAAGGAGAGTGGCGTGATGGAGTGGGCTGTGCGGAGTGACGTCGCGCGCGCTCTCCCGTTAAGCCGCTCCGCATCTTCTGCTTTTGCGAAGACTCTTGAGAAGTTGCCAACGACGAAAAAAAGGGAAAAAAAGGGGGCAGATCGAGAGCCCCGAGCACTTCTACAAATGATCCTGCTGTTGCTGCTGAGCCCGTGAGCGCTTTGCGAGTGCGTGCGTGTAGTGTCTGATGCCTCGTTGCGGCGTCTACATAATTTTGCTGAAGAAGGGCTTCTTCGCATTTTCGTGCAGCATGTTTCTTTTTGTGGTCCTTTGCGCTTCCACGGCGCGGCTCTCAGTACCACCGCACGAGGGAAGTGGGGAGGAGGGTTGTGGAGTGGAGAAAGGACAATGGACTTACGCGAAGGGGGTGGAGTTGTTCATTACCAAGTTTGCTGGCTTTCTTCAGCAGGCGGTCCTTTTCTTCTTTCTTGGAGCAATAACTCGAGGGCCGTCTGATGTCTCACTTATCGGCAGTCGATATGTTTACTTTCCATAAAAAAAAGTGTATCTACTGACACGTGTGCTCTGCGTCTCTGTGCTTGAGCACATGGGGTCTTCATGTAGACACGTTAGGGGTTCTCCGTCGCTCACGTTCCTCTCTCCTGCGCATAGTTTAACCACCCGCTCTCTTTTTTATTTCCTTGTCGGATGTAGATACGGATGGTGTGACGCACTAAATCTTCTTTGTATCCTCACTCGCCGCGTGAGGCTCTTTCCTCCCTACCACTCATTTCCCTAGCCCAACTTCTCGCTCCCTTCTGCCGGTAACCACGAATGAGCAGCCACTGTTTTCATTCCTCTCACTTGGCGCGTCAGCCCCTCCGAAGCGTCGCGCACGCACCCACCTCTCTCACGCGCAGCGGTCGCGTGTGCTTGAGCGCACTGCCCCCTGGCGGGCTGTGGGCGGACGGTGCGTCCTAGGCGACGAGGACGTCGCCGCAGTGCAACCGCGGTGGCTGTACCGTGTTCATATGGGGCCTTAGTCTTGGTGCAGTGGTGCGGCGGAAAAGAAAAGGAGCCTTTTGTATCTTACGACCGACCGCGCCAGGTACAGCCTCAGGGTTGTGCCTGCTGCCTGTCTTTGATTGTTGCATATTGTGTTCGCACGTGCTTTCCTTCGCTGTGGCCACTCTTCTGTTGCACTACAGTTTTGTGTTGGCTCTTTTTTACTTATCGGTTGCTCTTCTCTTTCCTTTCATCTGGTTTTTGGGCCTGCGGATTCCTGTAATACTTCCCCTCGTCCCTCCCCCCTTCCCTTCCGCAGAGGTCTCTCTCCTTTGCTTTCCCTCCAGCTCTTCGCACACACAGTTCTTCTCTCTCTCTCTCTAGATGTATGTGTATGTGTGTGTTGCTGGTGTAAACGCCTTTCTGTTTTTATTTTATTTTGGATTCGTCTTGGGTTGGTATGGTTGACGCACCGAAGAAGCAAACCAAATTTGACAACCGACTCGTGGGCCCCAAGGCACCTTCAAGGAAGGAGCGCAGGCTGTGTCTGTCTTGCTGTCGCTGTCGATGCTTCCCCCCTTTTTTGCCTCTCATTGTGCTTCCCCTGGCCCCCCCTTTTTGTCGTCATCTTCCTCGTTTCGCTTATGGCCTGGTGTGTGTCTCTCTTTCTCCACCTCTTTTGCCTCCTCTTTCACCAGCTTTTTTGTAGTTTCTGTTTTGTTCTCCTTCATACCTTCGCTCTTCTCTCGCTGAGCAGTAGAGTGATCCATAATTACTCGCTGGACTCGACTGCTCTCGATAGGGAATGCAGAAAAAGGCGAAAAGAAGAAGGGAAAGGCTGAGGGTGTGCTTGCATCAAGAAAATGAAGCGAACACCCCAACATAACAGATGGGCGCAGAAATTCACAAGGTGCTCAAGAAGGAAACGAAAAAAAAAAGACAACTCCCGTGATGCTTCTGCCGGCACCTCCCTCTCGTTCCCTCCACCCATTTCCCCAGGATACTACGAACACACAATAGGAATTTCTTTGTTATTGTATGTATGTATGCATATCTATCCATACATATATACATCCATATATAGTCCCTTTTCGCCTTTGTCTCACCCATTCTCTTGGCCACGCTCCTTTTTAATGAGTAAGAGAGACGCTCGCCTCCATCACTTCCTCCATACGCTCTCCCTTCCGTGCCGTCTTTTTCTTTTTGTTGTGTCACGGCGACCCCCTTTCGCTTTTTCTGCCTCTTTCCCGATCACCTTTTCTTCAGCCCCACTACTGATATTGGGGCTCCCTTCTCTCCTCCACTTTCCTCATTTTCTCTTGCTCCTGCCCGTGTGTGCGTGTACTTAATAGTTCTTCCGCTTTTCTTCTTTTTGTTTTCCCCTCAGCCTCAACGACCCTGATGACGGGGGGCACCTCAGTGTGTGGCATCGGTGCCCGCTACCTCCCTCTCCGGGGTAGCCAGGCAGCCCCTATCCCTGCCAACGCCGGGCCACTTCTGGCGCTGACGGGGCCAAGGCCCTGCGGCGTGGGGAGGCCGGAGCGGTGCATCGCTGCGGATGTCGGCGGTCCAGTCCCTGGATGGCATCCTGTCGGAGCGACCTGCGACACCGAACACGTTTGTACCATCCACGTGATGGGCTGAGTGTCAGTGTGACTCGATCGTGTCTCACGCGGCCCTCGCTGCCTGCTTGTGGGGAGCCTGCGCCACCCGAGGGATGCACCGGGTGGCGACCTGCGAGGCTGAGTGGGCAGGGGTTGAGGCGGAGGCCGTGCTCCGATGACTGGGTGGGTGTTGCTGTAGCGTGTGCCCTACGGCTGTGCCGCACCACGCGATGGGCCTGTGGCAGCCCCGGGCTGAGGGGAGCTGAACCCGTGCTGTGTGGCAGAGAATGAGCAGGTTAACGAGAAGGCTACTAGCTGGATGCGTTGAATTTTAAAACAGGAAAGGATGAAAGGATGATTGAAGACGTCTCCTCATCTCCTTATTCTGGACGAGGAGGCAACGCTCGATGGCTGCCCGTGTCTTTTTTTCTGCGTAGGTAAGTGTATCAGCGTGCTTATGCAGCTTTTTCTTTCTGTATACTTGCCTCTCTCTGTGGAGATGTGCTTCCCCCGTCCCACCTTCCTTTCTCGTTTAGCCTCTTTTGCTGATCGTTCCTTGTTGTGTAATCGACTTCGTGTGTTTCGTGGCGCGGCCCCTGGCTGTGACTTCCTTGTCATTCTTCTCTTTTTGTGCACCCCCGTCCCTCCCGCCCTCTCCCGTCTCTCCGTGCTCATCTCCTCTTTGTGGCTTCTCCTTACCCATTCCATGTATCCTCTGCGCTTTTTTTTTTCCTCTTGTACTCTTACGCACTTTATAGGGGGGGGGGGGGAGGGGGAGGCGGCCTCTTTGGTGCAGCCTCACACATGTTGCACGCTCGCTGCTCCCTCTTGTGCGTGTGTGTACGCTCCCATTTTCCTGCGCACTGACAAGAGCAGCGAAAACAAACTTCGCCTCTCTTTCGTGTGCACATCTTCTGCTGAACTTCATGAGGTGTTGTGGTGCCCTGAGATGAACAGAAAAAAGAGGGAGGGAGGGAGGGGGAGGGGTGCCTCTTCACTTTCTTTTCCCTTGCTCGCCTTACACTCGATGACAGGGGACACAGAGAGCAAGACGTGCGTGCGGTCATGGCGCATGTCTGTAGTCGGCACTGCACTCTCACCTCTCTTTTCGCACTTTTTGAGGGTTTTCTGTTCCTTTTCTCTCTCCTTGGTCTACTGGGTGTATTTCGCCCACCACCCACTGCCTTCCTCTGCAGCCATAGGAGCTCTTTTCTTTCCGGCTCGCTGGCGCGCTCTTTCGTTCTGGCATTCTTCATCGACAAGGTAAATACTCCTCCTCCTCCTCCTCCTCCTCCTCCTCCTCCTACTCTCTCTCTCTCTCTGCATATTTTCTCTCTTTGAGTGCGTTGCGGTTGCGCTTTTGGGTTTCATGCGTTGTTGTGCTCCTTGTGCATTTGCATCTGTGGCGAGTCGGAAAAGGAAGACTCTACATCTGTGTATATGAGCTGGTGTGTGTGTGTGTGTGTGCGTGTGTGTAGGTCAGCGTGAAGGTACACAAAGACAATCGCTACATGCGCACACAACACCCCCACCCCCACCCACACCAGCCCATACCTACACCTCTCTCGCTGCATCTGCTTCTTGGGTGTTTCTTCTCTCAGTTGCTTTACTCCTCCTTTTTAAAGTGTTGTTTCTACTGTTCATTGTCTCTTATGTGCACACTCAGAGTTGTCTGTGTGTGTGTGTCTTCGCGCCGGGGCACGCGATCATATCTGTTCGTCTGACTTTCTCTCTCTGTATGTGTGTGTGTGTGTACGTGTGCGTGTGCGTGTTTATTTGCTCGTTCCTTCCGCCTTACCTGCGATAGCGACCGCATTGAGATGGACACGAATACAAATCCAAATAATGTACACACACACACGTACCCACAACAACCGCCACTGCACAATAGCGCCAACAAAGGGCGCGCAGAAAGCCATGCATATTTTAGTGGCCACTGCCACAATGAGAGAGCACCTGCAGAATACACGGGTTGCACAACATGCCTGACGTACACCTGTGCGCTTGTGTGTATGTGTGTGCACAGGGGGGGGGCCCAGGGGGCGCACTTGGGCCGCGCGTTTTGCCCTCTTCTCTCCTTCTGTTCACCTTTCTCCTCCGTATTGGAGTTGAGGGGTAACATCTGCACATCTCGATATCGATGTTGTTCCTCCAATGAAGTACCTCTGCACTATCTACCACCGCCCCTCTCTTTTTTTTGTTCTTCACTCCCCTCTGCTCGTTCACAACATACGGGCTCACTCACAGACTCTCCGCTTCCTCCCCCTGCGAGAAAAAGAGCAAGAAGAAAACGCTAAGAACAGTAAGGCGAGTGATCTCTGTTAGCTTACATGCTCTTTTTTTATCGTTTTCTGCACCTGTTCTCTCTTTCGTTCGTTCAATACATTGCTTTCCCCCCTCCCCCCCCTCCCACGACGTCCACCCTTTCCCTTTCCATATTTCGAACAGCAACAAGACTACGAAGAGTGACGGAGTCGGCCATCATCGGGTTATCGCTTCTCTTACCCCCTCTCTACCGCGTTTGTGCTGCATCTGGTTCTCTTGAGTTCCCCCCCGCCTCCGCCCCTTTCACAGTCTCAAACCTCTACAGAGTCGTACAGCTCCTCACCCGCCCTCTCGCCGACCCTTTCCGCGCTCTCGTAGGCTTTGCTGCATTTTAGCCTTTTTCTTTCTTGCTTCCCCCCTTCCTCTCCCTCCCTCTTTGTAGCCCTCTGCTCTCGGGTTGCGGTGGCTCACAAAATTAACGGCAGCAGCAAAGAACATAACTAACAACACCTGCAGTACTTGACCACCAGGTCACTACTCCCCTCACCCACTACAGCACCCCCCCTCTCCGTTACCACTCCAGAGATTACCTGCACTGAGCTTGTGTTTGTGTGCCACCTGCACAAGAACCCTTCTCTGTCTCGTCTTCCTTTTCGTATAGGTCTACCAAGACTTGTAGCTATCCGTGCTGCCCCGCCATAACTCAGCGATGCCACGAACAGCCCCCACCAAGGGTCGCCACATCTCCTACAACGCAGATGGCGAACTCTGCATGACGGTAGTGGACCCGGTGACGCGCAAGCTCCTCATCCCGACGCAGTACATCTTTGAAACCCGCGCTCAGCAGCGTGGTACACTGCCATCGCTCTGTCAGCTCTTTCTTGCTGGTCGGTGCCGCAAGGGTCAGGGCTGCTACCAGCTCCACGCCGACTGGGAAGCGGTGCAGCGACTCCGATCTCAGGTGGACAGCCTGCCCTGCTGCTGCCCGACTCATGGGGATAAGGACCACATCGGCGTCTTAGAGAACGCCCCGCTGCGCGAGTCCGTCTCGCTTGGCCATCCCCACTCTCATCACCATGCGAATGGCGATCAAAGTAGCGCCGATGCGGCAGCGGTGGCCGAGTCGAGCATCGGAGCGAACGACGTTGTGCTCTACGTTCCGGGTTGTTCCTTCTTTGAGGGGAGCTACGCGCCTCTGGATCGCGTGAGCTATACTCTTGGACTGCGCCGCCTGCTGGAAGAGCAGCGCGTTGTGCTTGCCCCGCCCACGGCGCGCATCAGTCTGTTGAACCAGAGCACCGGGTTCCCTGAGGAGAAGGTCGTTGCGGACGCGTCTGCGGCGACGGTGTGCCGCCTGCACGCGATGGGCCGCTGCCGGTACGCCGAGGAGTGTAAATTCCTGCACCTCTGCAAGGACCTCACGGCGGCCGACCCGCAGCTTACCGCATCTCCGACCACGGGCGGCGTAAACGGCACCGCTGACTGCGCCGCTCCTGGATCCTTTGAGGCGAGCACCACGACTACAGGCCTCACGAGCGGCACAGAGAGCTCAGCCACGGCTTGCGATCGCCGGTTGAAGGGTTCACTTTATCACGGCTACTCAGGCGCTTCCACCACAGTGGGCGGCGCCCCCGTACGCCAGTCTGTGTTCAATTCCATCAGCCTTCAGCAGCAGCTGCCTCTCGGGAACGGCAGCGCTATGGCGGCGGACCCTGCTGGGGTTGCTGCCATGGTGAAGGCCGGGTCGGCTTCCTCCCTGCAGCTGTCGCACAGCATGTCGTACCCCCAGGACCCGTCCATGATAATGCTGGCAGACGAGGGCGCCGGGAGCGTGCACGGCTCGTCGAGGCCGTACCTGATGGGTTGCGGTGGTGCTGCTGAGAGTAGTCGGCTGCTGGTGCCCCAGCGCGAGGACGTCAGCAATGGCATCGACGGCGCTGGCTCCGCCTCTGCGGTGTCCTACCTGTCAAAAAGTTTCAACGGATGCCGTGTCAGCGCCGTTGGGACGGCGTCGCTGACGCAGCGGTCGCTGGCGGTGGAGAGTGGGACTACGCCCCACATGATGAACGTGTGCACCGTTAGCTTTCCTAACAGCGGTCAACAAAATAATTCCATGGCATCAGCGGCTTCATATGGGTTCTCGTCAACGAAAGGCAGCCGTGTTCGCGTATCCCTCAGCCTCCCTGGGGCCAGCTCCACCTCAGTGCTGACGTTCGGCGCTGCACTAGGCACGCCGAACAGCTCAGAGAAGACGAACTCGCCGTCGGAGGAGGGGGCTCTGGGAATGTCGATGAGAAGCCACCACAGCTTTTCGCGGCTCGTGCCCCAAATGCACGCCTCGTCAAACCCCACGCGCTGGCATCACAACCCGTACCTGGCCACATGGCCCAAGACGGATGCTCCACATGAGTGTATCAGCAGGAGCAGCACCTTCAGGTGCCACCCCGATGGCTTCTACGCACGGCCGATCGCGCGCGCGGCGTGATGTGACAACACTCTGCCTTCTGAAGAAAGGGTGGAGTGGGGCGGGGGAGAGGCCGATCCTGCGTAGCTGATAACATTTGGCCCACGAAAAATGTCTGTCTTCTTGCCCAGCTCCGTGCCTCCCTCTCCTCATGTTTACCCTCTTCTTGTATCGAAGCAAAACAACACTCTTGCTGTCTTTGTCTTCTTTTTTTTTTGGGGGTTTTGCTTATTTCGTTATCAAGGAAAAGAAGGAGAAGCAGGCGAGGAGGTACAGCCGAAATGAACTGTGCGCAGAGGTGTAGAGGAAACGAAGATGAACGATCCTCAACGCTGCCAGCGCCGCCCTCGCTGACGGTGGCGGCAACGATGGCTGTCATACGCAGACTCTGACGCACTATGCATACAGTCGAGCATACGCGTCTTCTGCGCTCCCCTTGTACTTTCACACCGGTCACTCAGCTCCGCCATGCGAGGGCACAGGGGGGGGGCTTCGTTTTTCCTTTTGCGTTCTGCGGCCTCATCTCCAGCGAGCGTGGGCGATGCTGACAATGGTAGAAGGCCCTCGCATCGCACAACAGCCTCTGTTGCCCTGCCTTCCTCTTCCCCACCTTTGCGTTCTTTTTTTTTTTCCGTGTTCCCTCTCTCTCCCGTTTTATCCCTTTTTCTTGTGTTTTCGCGGGTAGGCTCGTGTGTTGCCTTCGCGCGTGTTTCTTCACTCCTTCCTTTCCTCCTCTCCCCCCCTCTCTCCCCTCCCCTCATCACGTTTCTCTCAGAATGAATAAGACTGCCCAACACTACCTTTTCTTTCTTTCACATACGCCACCCCTCCCCCTCCCCTCTCCCTTTCCCCCCTGGCCCACAACCTGTGTATATCACAGCGCCCCACGCACATGCCCTCTTCCCACGGACACAGACAGACCAACACGCCTACTCGTTCGATTGCTTTCCTTTTCGCTTTTTTTTTTTAATTCTCTTTTGCTTTGTACGTAGGCGTGTACATGTGCGTGGGTGTGGTCCCTCATTTTTCTCTTTCCCTCTTTTCACCATGCCCGCTGACTTCCACCTCCCCTCTTCCATATTGTGCGGAGGTTTCTCTTGCTCTTTAACTTTTTTTTCCTTTTCTATTCCTCCCCCTCTCTTGGGGG
>NC_025868.1:72259-253157 GCF_000755165.1 Leishmania panamensis | reverse complement strand
AAGCGAAGGTCACGCGAACAGGGAAGGCGGTCTCGTGCCTATCGTTCGTGCGGCCTGGCGTGCCGCTAGCGGCGACGTCTGCGTGGCCTTTTTGTTTTTTCGGCCCGACTGTGAGAGACGCATCGGGGGCGTTTTCTTCTCTGGTCTTTTATTGTCTTTGCGCTGCGCCCGCCCCGCAGTAGTGTGGGTGGGGGGAGAGGGGCCCCTCGGTGCGCGGCTCCCCGGGGTCCAGCGCTCTGCTCTCTCTGTGCGGGGTAGCCCGGCAGCTCCTCTATCCCTGCCAATGCGGGACCACCCCTGGTGGCGACAGGGTCAGGGACCTACGGCGTAGAGGGACGTCAGAGCGTTGCGTCGGAGCGACCTGTTACAGCAAACAGGTCTGTGCCATTCATGTGGTAGGTGAAGTGTTGACGTGACTCGAACGTATCCCATCCAGCCCTCGCTGCCTGCTGGTGGGGAGCCTGAGCCACTCTAGGGGGGAGGGCGCATCACGTAGTGACCCGCGGAGCGGGAGGTGGGCCGAGGTTGAGGAGGATGCCGTGCTCCGATGGCTGAGTGGGTGTTGCTGCAGTGCGTGCCCTATGGCTCTGTCGCACCACGCGATGGACCCGTCAGAGGCCGGGGGCAGAGTGGCGTTGCACATCTGCGTGGCCAAAAGCGGACATGCCTGAGAAACTTAAATGGCGTTACTGCCGTTTTTTTTCCGCGATGTCTGCGGTGCTGCTCTCTCCCGTTCTTCGCCTTGATGTGCGGATGGATGAGGTCAAGGGGTATGTGGTACCCAGCGTAGGGAGGGGGGAGGGAGCGAGAGATGAAGGGCGGTCGCAGCGTATTCCACTCTGACGGATCTGCGGGTTTCATTCGTTTTGGTTTTCTCTCCATTTCGAAGAAACGACTTTGATGGGTCGCCTGAAGTCGAAGTTGTTTTCTTTTCGCGCGTTGCACACGTGCTCTGCGGCCGACGGGAGAGGGACATGTGCGCAGCGCACTCTCAACACGGAACACCACCACACGGCTTTATGTGAGGACACTGGTCGAGGTGGCGAGTGGACTGAAGGGGTAAGTAGGGAAGGGTTTCCGTGCATGCTGGGTACTTTATGGCCTCGACGTCCCCTTTCGTTCAGTACAGCTTTTATTTTTCAATCTGCTTACTTCAGGTGGGGGGCAGCGGTGGTGATTAGCTGAACGACAGGAGTACTGACCAAAGGTGTCGTGGACGAGGAGGAGACTCACGCAGTTACCCTCGACACGTCTCAGCCACCCTCTTTTCACTTCGTCTTCCTCTCCGTCTTCATACACAAGACGGAGAGGAGGACGATGCCGTTGCGCAAGGGTTTGCTTTCTGCCTTCACCACATTTCTGTATGGTGTGTGTGTGTGTGAGCGTATCCGGCTTGTTGTGTCTTCCCTCCACCGGCCCCGTATCCCAGTCCTCCCGTTTCGTGCCCTCATGTCTTTCGCTCGCTCTGCTTGACCAACTACACAATCGAAACACACGGGAGTCATTTATGTAAAAAAAGGGGGCGGAACTGCACTTCTTGTAGCCCTTAACCTTCCCCTACTGCGGCTTTGCTCCTTCACCTTCGTCAGAGTCTTCTGTCGGTGTCGCAGCCCAGCGTCTCGCCACGGAGAGGATGCTGCGCGCCTGTTTATGGGATCATGTGACGCTTCCATACACGCCGCCGTCACCGTGCGTACTCTTCTACCTCGTGCCAGGCGACCCAGTATGGCGTGTGAGCGTGCCGAATGCTCGCGGCGAGTACCCAGACCTCGTCCCAGGGCTACCCTACCAAGAATGGCATGGCATGGAGCCGCACTACCTGCAGGAGTACGCGCCGCCGTCGCTGAACATACACCAATCGGCTGAGGTTGCATGGGAGGAGCTACCGACACCACCCTTTGACGACTTCAAGCGTTTCTTGGCATCATCGGAGAACGCCGCTGCGAAATGACGCAATGGAGTCTTCCTTTTCAGTCCTGCACTCACGCCTAGGCTTGATGCTGTGTTGCAGAGGTCAAAGAACACTTGCGAGGGCGAGTAGCACACAACAAAGATGGCAAAGAGGGTGGTGGAGGTCGGGTTATATGACCAGATGCTCACGCCGTGTCTTTTCGAGAGCCATGGAGAGGCAGTCGACTCTCTCGCGCTTTGAGGACCTGAAAGACTGCATGAGTCGACTCTGCTCTACTGTGTGTGCGTGTGTGTGTGTGTGATGCTGCGCCGCACACGCAGCCTTGTGTGAGCATACAAGCGCACACACGTGATATGAACCGAAACAAAGCAGAGAAAGGCGAACGAAGGCCAACGGCCGCGGTCATGTGGCAGCGGATGCGCGTCTGGTGCAACTTTTTGCTTTGCGCCTCTCCGCCTTCCCTGTGGAGACCCCCCCTCCCACACGCTGCAACGCATAGTAGGGGGCCACTTGCAGTAACTTCTTTCTCCCCTTGCTTGAAAGCTGGGAGGTGCTGAGCGCGTCGATTTCCTTCTCCCTTCTCCATTTTTCTTTTCTGTCGTCATCGCTTTCCGCCACGCTCTGCCTGTTCCTCCAAACATGCTACACGAGGCAAGCACCACCGCCTCTTGCGCGTGCGAAGCGATCAGAAGAGTTGTATTTCTCATCCAATACAATCACCCACACACCCCCAAAAAAGCCGGATCGTCTGTATTTCAATACGCAGACACGCTCACTACTCTCATCACCGCACCTCTTTGCCTTCACGCACGACACCCGGTACAAGTGCGGCTGGCCCAATGAGTATCAACGTCTATCAACTACCCATTGAGCAGCTCGAAGGCCTCAAGGAGCAGCTGGACAATGATGTGCGTAGCCTTGGGGCAGCTTACGACGGCCTCTACAACGGCCGCACTCGCTACCAGGACAACCACGACGTCGTTGTCCAGTACGGTGCCCTTTTGGAGAACGCGGCCAACACAGAAGCGGCGCAGGAGGTGCTCGTGTGCATGACGTCCTCACTCTTTGTACGCGGCACCGTTGTGCAGAGTGACAAGGTGCTGGTGGACGTCGGCACCGGTTACTTCCTGGAGCAGTCGATGGAGCACGCAAAAAAGTACTTCACATCTCGTGCGGCGCAGATCAAGGAGAGCATGGACCAGATAGAGAAGACAATCATGATGAAGCAGCGGCAGCAGAACCAGGTCATTGATGCACTCCAGCAGAAGACACTGGCGATGCAGCGCTACCGCGAAGGGCACGGGAATGAGTGACGAGTGTGAGAGGGAAGGGGAAGGGCTGCCGGAGAAGAAAGATGTATGGATTTTAGCGACTCCACCTGCGTGGCACGCACTCTGTGCATCTCTTTAGTGATGTCTACCCCCTTTACCCCCCTCGCCATCTTTTTTTCCCTTCCGTCCAAGGGGGTCGTTGGTGTCGTGCTGATGAGTTCCGTGCCTGCCAGTGTGTGCTCACAGCGCATTTGGGTAGTTTTTTCCGGATGTTCTTCTCGTAACCAACACACAGCGTCATTTGTGGTGTGTATGTGTGGATGTTGTGGGTGGATGTGAGCTCCATTTCGATTTCCACATTATAGCGGTGCAGCGAAGGTACTGTGGCTGCTCTGTGCGGTAACCACTACCACGTGTGTGTGCCTTCCTTCACCTTTCACCTCATCTTCTCTCTCTTCCTCACCTCCCCCCCCTTTTCACTGTTGCTGCTTTATATGTGCGTGCGTGCGTGCGTGTACGCGCCACTGTGTGCGCAGCAAGTGCGAAGAGAGCTGCAGCGCTTGGGGGAGGGGGAAGGGAAGGGTGGAGGTGAGTATAAAACTTGGTGTGGCCTACATAACGCAAACCGCACGTCAAGAAGACTCGACACGCAAGACTAGCGAAGAAGGCTGAGTAGGGCACCCACATACACACACGCTTGGACTCGTCTCAACGAGGAAAGAGGAGTGGGAGGGAGGTGCACTTCTCTTTGGTCTCGCCACGACTTCAGAAACTTGAAGGCGCCGCCGCAGCGACAAATACACGCGCAACTGCGCTTTGCCTTTTTCTTTGTCGCGGCGCCGCAGGAGTGTGTGGCTGCTGCAGTGCCCTCCCCTTTTCTTCTTCGTGTCGCATTCCACCTCGACGCATCGAGCTCCTGTGGTCCCATTGTTGGCTGAAGCGCACCCCGGTGCGTGAGGAGCAGGCCAGGGTGTCATGAGGATGCACGGCGGATGGGCCTGACCGTAGACGCCCTACTGCATTGGTGCGCAAGGCTCTCTCGCCTGCTTTCGCTTTGTTCTCGCAGAAAGGGCTCTCCACCACCCGTATCGACGCGCGTCTCATCATCTCCTCCTCGGTCAACTTCACTGGTTTCTCCGGCCACAGTTCGTATGCGTTCACTCCCTCCCTCCTTTTCCTCTGCTCCCCCCTGGGGCTGCCCTCTAACACTCATCTTCACAATACACAAAGTCGCTCACGCACAGAACACACACACACACATCCACCCACACCCACACACACCCACACATACACCGCACCTGCCGTTTCTCACCGAGCACAGGTCGCCTATTTTACCCGCGAAGATACACACCAAAGGTACAGAGCAGAAAGGACGAGAGTAATTAAGCACCCATACACACGCACAACCTAGAAAGGAAGGCGAACCCAACTTATCATCAGAGCGACCCAGCAACACCCAACCAACTCCGAGAGAGACGTCTTGTAAGGCGTCTCAACGCCATACCCCCTCACCCTCTCTTTCACACCTTCCGCACCCCAACACTTAGTAAGCAAAAGAGCAGAGCTCATCAGCACCTTCTCCACCTTGGGACCCCCCCCCCCACCACCACCACACACACACGCAGCGTGTAGTGGAACTTGGCAATTGAGCTTCCTTTGACGAGTACTTTGTCGCTGATACTCATTTTTACACAGAGCCGCTTCTCTCATTTCTCTCATTTCTCTCTGTCTCTCTTCATCGCTGTTTCCGTCGGTGTCGTTCTCACTGTTTGCGCATCGCCAAATTTTCTAAGAGAGGCGCGCCACTGTTACCCCTTTCACGCTTTTTTCTCTTCTTGCCTATAAATTCACAGACAGAGACTTGGATAGACATATAGAGGTTTTGCATCGCACAGATACACCCACACCCACACACACACAGATACCTGTACGCCTCGAGACGTACTCCGTACGAGGATCACGCGAGTTGTAATACCGGGGCACCAAGCACTAGCGACTACATCAAGAGCGATAGAGCCGCCGCCACCACATTCTTTTGTTTCTTTCTCGCCCCTGCACCACTGATCGAAGGGGTTGTCAAGTGATTGACGCGTATAGGCGGTGAACCAAGTCTTACGCTCACGAGAGGTGTTTCTTCAAGACTTTAAAGCTGTGTTCTGATTTTCGACAGAGGTGCGCCTTTTATTTTTCCCTTAGTGTGCTTTTCGGTTAGCGGGTGTGCTGCTTCGAGCACTCCCGGTGATAGTGCCCTTTTGGTTGTCTCTCTACGACTTCCACCGACAATTTCCGCCTTCCGCAACCAGCGTGCTGACCCTCCTTCCCGATGAGCCACAGCTTCCCCTGTCTACCCTATTCCACAGAGTCGGCGATGCGACTAGGGTCGTATGCGCGTCTGCCAGACGACGCAGCCGGCGAGGGCAGCAGCAGCAGCATGGGCTCATCAGGGCGGTGGGCGGATGCGCTTCTCAAGAATA
Organism: Leishmania panamensis; assembly: GCF_000755165.1. NCBI lineage: Eukaryota > Euglenozoa > Kinetoplastea > Trypanosomatida > Trypanosomatidae > Leishmania > Leishmania panamensis. The sequence continues at coordinate 247,500 of NC_025868.1, read as the reverse complement.
CGTCACATGGCGTTGCCTCTGCATCATCAGCGGTAAGGGAACTCGAGTCGCAGTTCGCACACAGACCCCTGTCGCCTGATGGCAGCTGGGCTGCAAACACTGTCGCCATCCCCGCCTGCGCGCCACCGCGGCAGCGACGCAGTGAGGCAACCAGGGCCTCACAGAATCATCACTGCAACTCGCTTGCCATTGGCGTCGCGCCTCCGCGCGCTTTTGCCGTTGCGGTGCATCCACCGTTGTCACGTGGCGCACAGCGAGCTATCAGTGGGGCAGCCCCAGCGCTCGCATCGGCTTCGTCAGCCACTGCGTCGGTGACCTCACACACATCGACGAAGAGTACCGCGCCTGCTTCAGCCATGCTAACCTCTTACCAGCCTCTGAATCACGGGTCTGTGCCACTTCCTCGGTCGTTGGTGACGGCTGCGCCCGCTGGCCCAAGTCACGCCTCCGCCCTTTTTGCCGTGCAGCAAAACGGATGCCACCCACCAAAGCCCGCCGTAAATACTGTAGAGCGGAGGTCGACTCGTGACAGCGCACCGGCGCCCAAGCATGTGCAGCCGTTTCAAGCGCTGCCCCACACTCAAAGAGGGGAAGGCACTCCCAACTGCAGTGGTGGTAGCAGCAGTGGGGGTGTTCTTACATCCGCGGCAACGCCCTACCCCGTCCCAGCCACCTACGCTTCATCGCCTTTTTTCCAGCGCGTGGATGACACTGCGCCACCACCGCAGTCGTTGCCGGATGTGCCGCACGCAGCAGCTTCGATGGTTGGGGTCACCGCGCAGGACGACGAGAACCCAATGCTGCAGCTGCAAGACATAACGCCCATAACGAACACTGGTGACTCCCGACAAGAGTCTCAGCTGCTCAGCCACTCACGTGCAGCCCCGCAAATGGGGGGTGACAGTGGACTGTTCACATACGACCACGAGACTGCCAACCGCGATGGCGGCGCTGGCGCCACGCCGGCAGTTTCTTTCGTCACGGCAGGCGTCGCGGCCGGGGGGCCGTTGCCTTTCCCAGGCGTTGGGAACGCCGTCATCACGGGCGATGCACCACCTTGGGGCACGCTTCCGCACGCCCAGCCGCCACTGTGTTCAGCGGCCCAAGTTCTTTCCCGCCAGCAGCCGATGTTCTCTCCGTGTGAGCGCATCATCAACCAAAGCGTGTCTGCCGGGCCCTTTTCCAAGTCCGCCTCGCCTTCTGACACGGCGCGGCTACCTGGCACTCCGGGTGGATTGTCCACATCGCAGAGCGTAACCATGTGCAGTACTGGGAAGCGAAGGAGACGCGGCGGCGTGTCGGCTACTGCCGCCCATAATACTGCGATGAGCTCTACTGGTCCTTTGACGTCGCCGGAGAGTGTCAGCAGACACTTTAGTGCCATCTACGCGTCATCGCCGCCGTCCTCGTCGGCGTACGCCAGTGGCCGTGACCAGTGCTCTTCGACTCTTCTAACCCCTGGCAGCAACGGACCTAGCTTCCAGACAGCATTTACCGCCAGCAGCTCTCCGTCTGCGTACGCATGTGCTCCACACCAGTATCATCTTCCATGCCAGCAGTACCCCATCGATGGGTTTGGCGACCATGGCGGACCGTTTCCGCCGTCACACCTGACGGCGACGCCACTATCCACCTGGGCGTCAGGGCCGGGAGCTGCCTTTGCAACGACAATGGCGATGACAGTAGGCCAAGTACGAGGGAGCGCATCGGCAACCGCGATATCCGCACAAGACACTGCAGGAGGAACGCCAGCTTTGTCAGCTCTTGCGCGTAGCGCGTCTGGAGTGTCTCTGGAGAAGCGGTTGCTGCACGCAAGCAGAGCCGAGCTGACGCAGGTCTTATTGGAGTTGGCGAGGTGCAACTGGGAGGCATCGCGCTTCATCCACTCCAAGGCGTTCTTCTTTGCATTTCGCCACAAGCACGGCGGTGAGGTGGTGGAGAGTTGTGAAGGCTGTGCAGCAGCTGCCTCGGCAACGACAGCAAGAGGCGCCGCCGCGGGTAAGAATGGCGAGCACTACGCTTGCCAGGACGGATTGGGTAGTGATGCTCTCTCGAAGGGTGTGGACATGCCCAACGGCGACCGTCCTCGTGAGCAGTCAGACGTGCTTAAGCAACCAGCAGCAGAGGCGGCGACCCCCAGCAGCGCCGCAGCGGTGAACGACCACATCATTGCTCGCTGCATCTTCCCAATGGAGGCAGCAGATGACGAGGATGGCGACGGCGACGACTCCCCGGCTATGGTTGGGCATCCTGACCCGACAGTGACGGAGGGCGGTACTGCCGATGCAACGATGCCGCAGCGCCACCCATGTTCAGAGGATCGGGCCTTTAGCACGGAGCTGCACCCGTGCCTCCGTTGGTACGGCGCGTGCCGCAACACAACGAGCTGTATTTACGCGAATGTGCCGCGCAACGTGTGCCTCAACTGGATTCGCGGCTCTTGCATGACCAACACCGAGTGCAATGGTGTGCACCGACTTCCTTCCCCATGTCCGCCTGAGATTCGCAGGATCTACGAGCTGAACCACGGCCTCGCGTGTCGCGGCACACCTGCCATGGCGTACGCAATCGGGTCCTCTTTTGGCCATGCCCTCCCTATTCCACCACCGTTTCCGACCTGCACCTCGCCGGCACCAGCGCCGTTCTCGAGCGGAAGCGTTGCTGCAGCGGCCCCCGAAAATTCGAACGCGGATGCTCTCGCTGCTGAGCTTGCAGAGAACTGCGCTGGTGCCAACGCAGCGTTCGTCATGTGCGGCGGTATGACGGAGGAGCTGGGCGAGAGTGAGGGGGTTGTGCACACCCCTAAGAACCAGGCGATCCAGAAGGACACTTTCCTTGGTGGCGACAGCACGCCGCACCGCCGTCCACAGGGGTGTGACGTGGAGCAAAGCATATCGTCGATGACAACGTTGGAGAAGTGTGGCGTCACCCATGCGACGACTACTGGAGACGCTAGCTTGTGGGACTCATATGGCGCGGCAACCAAGGCGAATGCTGGAGGGCCGGTTGACCACGAAATGATGCAGTACACAGACAGCATCCTTGGTGCTGGTGCGGCGGACCCGCCGTGTTTCTTCTATGGCGGTGTGCCACTAGGAAGTCGGAAGGGTGGCATGGTGTCCTCAGCTGGTAGTAGTCGCTGTAGCACTGCTGAGGGCTGTGAAAGCCGCTTGGACTCCGTCAGCCGATACCTTGGGCCCCAGCTCGATCGCGCAGCTACGACGGTGCCTCACTGCGACGATGGGTGGCCAGACAGTGCGGTCATAGGATCGGCACCTCAACAGCAGCAGGCTGATGCAAAGAGCATCAATTCCATCTGCCGTTGTATCTTCGAGGCCAAGGGACCTTTCCATGTGGTACCAGCTCGGCATGCTGGTGATATGACGGGGACATTGGCTGACGCAGAGGACGAGTGTGACTTCTCCGTGCCTACTGCAGGCACCCGTACGCGGGTGCAATCGCCGTTGTATCGGTGAACATAGAAGGCATAGTCAATGGTAGTAACATAGATAATATCTGCGTTTTAGTGTCTCTTTCTTTCACCATTTCCGTCTCTCTCCCTCTCTCTCTGTATGCGTCCTGTCTGTCTTGCCGTTGCTGTGTTCGAGTGTATCTGTGCGCGCCCATGCGAACAACATAGTGGAGCCGCCACCTCCCTCTTTGCTGGGGCAGTTGTTCCTCGTTGTCCTTCATGTTTTGTGCCTTCGTCTCGCTCGCTCTTTTTCCTGTGCCTCCAGGCTGTCCATCCCCGTAAAGCGTGTGAGACACATGAGCAAGTAAGAACGAGGAAGAGGGGGTAGCACGCAAGAGGATGCCAGGGGAGGAGGAGGAGGAGGCACCAACAACTTCAGATACCCCCAAGTATGCGCTGAGCACCTTCAATCGGCTCAGCGTCACGGGTGGTCCAACAACACATTCGTCTTTTTTTCTTCCGCATTTTTGACTGGTCTTTTTGGGACTGATCCCTGTTAATCGCGAAACCAACTGAAACATACAACATCAGCGAGCAATAACACGAGCACACGGCCCCAAAGAAAGACAGAAGGTAAATAATGAGGTGAGGGACACGAGAAGACGGACGAGAGCGACGCGAAACCGCGAGCGCTCATTAGGTCCCTCACCTCTTTTCTCCACTCGCACCGCTTTTACCACCGTATTGGACTTGTGAGGCGCAAAGAGAGAGATAGAGAGGGAAAAATGCGCAAGACGAACACACACGCCCCCCCCCCCACAGGCCCGGGTGCTGTGCAAAAGATGTTTTGTTTTCCATCCTTGCCCCCACCCCCCCTACCCCCCCTTCTCTCTCCTGCTGGCGCATTTACCCGGACTGCAGCACTCACCACTTCTCCCATTGCCTTCCTTCTCCTCCTTTTCGGAACGTACACATACACACACCTATACACACTTGCACCAGCATGAGAGTTCTGCTTCCTTGTGCTGCCTCCTCTTGAGATCAACTCTTCTTGCGCACTTCTTCGTGCTCCTGCCGCTCAACTTACAACCCTGTCATTCTCCTCTCTCCCGTTTTACCTTCCTCGTAGTGTTGTCTATCGTATTCTCCGCGGAGGCTGGCTGTCCGGATCACTTGCACGCCTCTCTGTCTGTGAGAGTGTGTGTGTATCTGCGTCAAGTACGCGTGAATTGTGAGACTTGTTGTGGCCAAGACAGCGAAGTCCCTTCCTACTTAACCCCCACACAGGCGTGTCATAGCGGAGTCCATCGGCTATTAGGGAAAGCACAGGAAAGGGGTGGTGGTTCATCAAGGCAGTTCTTTGGCCTTCGACAGCGGTAGCTCAGGACACCTCTCTGCTTCTCTGAATACGAGCACATACGTCTCACAGACACCAAGTCAAGGTGTTGCCGAGGATTAGCCATGCTGCTCACGCACCGACTGACGCTGTCCATGCCACTGGTGCGGAGCGGCTGTGGGCGACTCTCATGGCAGTCTACCCGCACCCGGGGTACGTGTTGCCCATCTCTTACTGTTGCTGCACTTTGTGCATCCCATCGCTACCAGAGCAGCCCTGGCCCAACCAACGATGACGCTCGTGCCTCCGGGCCACAAGTGGCGTTAACTAGCAGAACGGCGAAGGTGAAGTATGAGGAGGTGTGGCAGCTGTGGAATGAAGGCAATCTCTTCTCGCTGCATGTGGCGCAGATGCGCGACTTTCTGGCCGACGTCGGCATCATTGTTGATCCGACGGCAAAGAAGGCGGCGGTGGTGAGACGTATGGAGGCGTACCTGCACGACAAGGACAGCTCTGAGCAGCACGGCGGCGCTGCTGCCGCCGTGGGAGCTGCCAAGGGCGCAGGCAAGGAGGGCGAACAGGGCTACGGCAACTGGGCTGGCGCGGGCGCGACGCAGCCGGAGACGCTGCTGGATTTGGCTCAGGCAGGATTCTATCAGGGAACGGCAAACATGGTGCCAAAGGCATTTCAGCTGCTTACGACGGGCAGCTGCGCCGAGGCTGTTGTCAGTCGTGTGAACACCTCCACCTTCCCGGGATTTCCAGCCAACACAGAGTGCTACACCCTCTCTTCCTCTGATGCAACCGGAGCCCTACAGACGCGCTACAGCAAGGTGCTTCAGTGGTGCTTGCTAAACATGAACAACCTCCGCATGGATGGCGAGCTTACCGTGGAGCTTGGAAAGCTACTGCTCACTCCCGCAGCGATGCGGTACGGCGAGGCTGTCGTATCAGTTTATACGCTGCAGCAGCGCCTCCAGCTGACAAAGCCGTACACATGGGTCTCCACAGCGCCGGAGAGTGCCATTCCCCTCGTGGACGCGTTTTTGACGGAGCGTGGATTCCAGCCTGTTAGGAAGAACGCGCGTCTCACCTACGAGGGCGGTATCAAGCGCGCCAAGGACAAGCTTGAGGTCGTGCTGAACGATCAGATGAAGGTGGAGGGGGTGTATGGGGAGTGGGTCGATGTGCAGACGGCCTTCTGCACTTCTGTGGAGAAGCCGGACTGCCGCATTCTGCTGCGTTCGCGCCCTGCCGTCAGTGCCCAGGACCGTGAGACGTACACCCGCATCCCTGTGATTGAGTTCGCTGATGACGATGTGAACGATGTGCTGCCGCCGGAGAACGGCCAGCTCGTTTACCTCTCCGAGAACGAGACGCGCCACTTCGAGCGACTTAACGACAAGGGCATCGCCATTGCTGTGCGAGAGACGAAGCGGCAACCACTTATTGTGCTGCGGGACGAGGAAGAGGATCCGCGACTGGAGTACCAGATTAGCGTAACCATCCCGGCAAGTGCCGGCAGCCACACCATGGACGTTCGCGCCGTTGGCTTGGAGGTGCTGACTCTGGCCGATGAGATGTCAACTCTTCTGAAGGAGCCCTTCAACGAGGCGTACAGGTGCGCCCCCGCGCTCGGTGCTGGTAGCGTTGCTGCGACTGCGTAAGGACCTGCTCGGGGGTGGGGGATGGAGAGGTGGAACGAGAAGCAAGAGGAGGAACAGTGCGTGGGCTCATGTGCTGCGCTGAGTCCTTCGTTCCCCCCTTCCTCCTGCTCTTGCGATACAGCGAGGCGTTACTGGCAGGCCTGCATCTTTCTAGAAGTTCAGACGAAGTCTTAGAGGCAACACGAAAGGGGCAAATAATACGCACGTAAAGTATTCCCCCCCTTCCTCCTCCTCGTCCATCTTTCCTGAGACGCCACTCTCTCTGCGCTTTCGAGCTTTGCTCCGATGCGGTGGAGTGCGCGCAGGCGTGCGCTTTTTCTTCGGGTTTTGCTCGAGAAGGAGGGCACGACAGGCTTAACGTTGAGCTGGTCTTGTAGGTGCGCTCGTTCTCTGTGGAGCATGCGCGCACTACAGCTGAGGCGCTCCAGTTCTTATTCTCTTTTTTGTTTCTCATGCATTTCTTGTTGGGATTGCTCAGCTGCTGGTGTGTTTGTGCGTATGTGTGTGTGTGTGTTCGTGGGCGAAGAAAAGCGAGGCTGGCTGGACTGAACAAGCCGCCCTCCGCCTATCACCCTCACTCCTTCTCTTCCTCGGTGTGGCTCGATGTTGCTTCTCTCGCGTGCCCCGTGCGTGAAGCGGAACAGCCGACAGAAGAGGAAGCGGAGCCTCTACAGCCTACTGAAATGAGTACAGGCGATGAAGGGCAAGGGAGGAGATGGCTTCTCTCTCTCTCGCTCTCTCTGTATGTATGCTGTGCTAATGGCGATGGTTGGCGCCCTGCGTGATTGTCTTTGTTCTTCTCCTTTCCACATATCTCCTCTCTCACACGACCACCATCGCACCGCTCTTCCCTTTTTCTTGCCGTGGTGGTGCACATATCCCGCAGACGTGCGCACACCGGCATGGCAGGACGTGCGGGCTCGACGCCTGTAGGGGAATTGAGGTCGCATCGCTTCTCTTTCCACTCAATGTGCTCCAAGCCAGATGCTTCTTTGCTTCTTCCACTAAACCTACGTTAGGTGGAGATGTTCACCTCTCACCACCGTCTGCTTCCCCTCCTCGCCTTTCTCTTCCCCTTTCCTCCGTATGTGCCGAGACCCCTCTCCGATCTTCACCACTCTACCACACGAACCGTACCTGTGCTATACGGAGCGAATCGCTTTTATGCATTCTCCTACGTGGGATGCCACTTATCAGCTCGACTACTTCGAAAGAGAGCTGCGGCGCTGTCGACAGTGTGCATCTAATCCACTCCATTTGTGCACTCGATGATCATACGCTCGTCTTTGCCATCGCCTCCACTGCGTGCGCCAACTCTGCGGCAGGCGGCTCTTTCGGCGCTGTGCGTTTCTCCTTGCGCGAGGCGTCCGATGATGCTGCGAAGGAAAAATCTTATGGGCCTCGACCGTTGTCTTGTGATACCTCTCCCACCGGTGTCCTTCGTTCTGCACTTTACGCACGCTCATTAAAAGCCTCGCGCAGGGCCGACTTCTCGTCCAGTTCGCACGAAGAATGCAACGAGTATCCTGAGTGCTGCCGCGGGGCAGACTCAGCAGGTGGTGTGGGGAATTCGTTGACTTTGCCAACCATCGGTTCGCATTCGCGACAGTCGTGCTTGTCGCTGGAACGCGCAGCCCCGGCTTGGGCTGCAACCGTGGCGTCGTTATCAGAGAGGTCACGCGACTCCTTGGCGGTTCTCCGGGCTTTGCAGGTGAGTTCATCTTTACACCTCTGCGGTGCGGCTTCAAAGGAGCCCCCCGCTGGTGCGCCGCCGACTTCTTTTCAGCCATCCCCGTCGCACGTCTCCGGTGGCGCCTTGGTGGCTCTTCATGTGGTGCGGCAAGAGGCTTGGCAGTGCTCCCCAGATGCGGCGAGTACGACAACGCAGTTTACCATGGCTCACAATGCCTCGTCTGCCACCCTTCTCTCGACAGATGTGCTCTGTTACTTCGATTGCGGTTGCGCCGCCTTGGCGACCTTCAAACTCACGCGCCGCTTGCCAGCTTCGGAGTGGTCTGTGCAATTGAGCGAGTGTGCATGGATTCCCTCTGCCACGTCGCCACGGTCAGCACCGAGTCGCGGCGGCGGCGCATTAAAGGGTGGGACTTTTCTCTCGACATACGAGACTGGTGTTCCTCTCGTGAGCTCACTCGTGCGGCCCTTGCCTACGACCGCATCGCTGGCGACCTGTGCAGATGACAACCACGACGGTCGCAACTCGTTGTTGGAGTTGTTGGTTGTGTGGTGCAGCCCCACCGTCGCATCTTCCTCTTCGGGCTTCTCTTTGTTGCCTTGCACGCGCCCCGTCGCGAGGTACGCTAGTCTCCGCTGCTGCAGCAGAGCCCCGGCGACGATCTCGACGGTCGAACGTGAATGGCAGCTGCACAGTCAAGCGATTTTTGACATGAGCGAGCTGCTGAACGTCGCCCCGAGTGCGTCGCTGTCGAGTAAGGGCGTACATGACTGTGCTTCATTATGCAACGCCTTGCCCCACTCTAGCGTGCGCAGTCTCAGCTGGCTGCCTGGGACGGCTGCCTTCACGCAGTCGTACCCACTCCTCGCCGTGCTCTACGCGGCCCCCACTGTGCAGGCTTGTCATGTCAACAGTGTCGGCGGCGCCCCTACTGAGTTGTGTCTAGACTCGCTGGCCGTGTGCTACCTGAAGGAGGATGGCCACCACTTGAATGCTGTCACTACCCCCCACAAGACGCTGCCGATGGTGACGGGACGTCTGCTGGTTGGGCCGTGGTCTGTGCGCGGACTTTCGTTGGCCCACCCACAGTTTCTCTTTTCCACTGCGCTAGCTGGGCTGCGCTCGCCGCTTTCCCAACCTCCTCTCGCCATAAATGCGCGGTTCGCTGCTGGCCCAGTCGCCTCTGCCCCTCCCTCGGCTGCGCAGGTATTTCGTGCCACACTCCACTCCTCCGCGGATGAGGCGGCTGCGGTTCTTGGTGTCTTTCAGCGTCCCGTGCAGGAGCCATACGCGCCGAGTAGTGTTTTTCGCAGCTTCGCTACCACCATTAGTCGCCGTAGACACGGAGGAATGGCAATGGCAGGCACGCCGCTCGCTAATGGCAATATGGCACGCTTGAGAGAACTTTCACAGCTCCAGCATGCAGGCGCGGAGCCGGACAACCTTAGCGCCCCTCGCAACTCAAAGGTCTTTGCGTTCGTACTCTATGGCTCCGAGGGCGAGGTGGCGCGATGCGTCCTGGACGGCTACGTAGAGGATGCACAGACAACCTGGCTGGCCCCACGCATCATGCCGGCTCACAAGGACGGCAACTCACGTGCAACTGGAGACGTGCTTGGGCGTGGCGATGAAGGGGTGTCACGTTCTGTTGCACATGTCTGTGCTCTTCTCTCGGAGAAGCCCTTGACACTTTCCGCAGCGAAGGTGCACTGGCACAGTGCTGTTGTCATTGCCATTCAGGCGCAGTGGACGCGGGCTCCACCAATGGTGGCTGAACGTTGGCATGACAACGAGCCCCGCAGTCGCAGCCGCAGCAGTGCTGGCGATCACTGGCGTTTCTCCGTGCAGGTTACACAGAGACTGCGTTCATCAGGGGTGCCTGGGGGTGTGCTGTCGCGTCCCTGGTGTGCCACACCGCTAACCATGGTAGGGCGGATTCTCTGTTGGCGCTCTGCAGCAGCGGACTGTGACACAACGTCCGGCGATGTTAGCTGTCTTGTGTGCGGATACGCAACAATACCGCATCACGGTGGCACCGCATCGAGTGTAGTGGATGCTTCCGATAATATCCTGCTTGAGGGCGTCTTTGAGCTTTGGCTGAGCGCTTCAGTGATGAGCAGTAGTGATGATGGTAGTGGCCGCCCAGCGACAGTTACACCGGCGACGAATGCAACCTTGGGTATCGAGCAGCGAAGAGGCACGGAGACCTCGAGTGCGGCTGCGTCGCTACCACAGTCGACAGCAGGCCTCTGTCCATGGGCAGTGGGTAGCTGCACTCGAGTCGCGTCGCCTTCTGCCTTCTCGGCTGTTCTCCATAACGCAAGCACCACTGACACCCTCGCCACCGCGTTCGATCTGCTGTCGCACACGCCCACGTTCTTGGTTTCTGCAGCGAGGTTTGGGTCGACCGTAAGTGACGGGGTGGTGCCTGTTGCGCTTGCATGGGTTGGCGGTGGAGTCGAAGCCGACGTAGACAACCTCGCTCAAGCAGCTCCGTCCTTATCCGGCGCCCCTACGCCATCCAAAGCATCACTACTCTCTTGTGTGAGGCAGCTAGATGCGGTGGCGCTACTGCGCAGCGGTGATGTTGTTGGTTGGAGATGCACCAGCTCCTTCTCTGCTGCTGCGACAGCAGCTGGCATTCCCAGCGGCGAGGGCGTGGTACTGCATCTTGGCGTCATTTGGCGGGGACTTGCGCACGGCACCACCCAGCCACTGAACGAGCTCTTTTGCAAGCTGCTGCTGGGCAGTGGGACCGGTGCCGATGCCGTTCATATGGAGGTGGTCACGTCGCCAATGGAGGACAAATCGCGACGGGTCAACCATCGGCAAGCGGGTGTCGGCGAGTCAGCGATGGAGGGTCGCAACAGCTCCTCGGCGAGTCTTGTGGCGGAGATGGCGGCGAAGGGTACGGTGCTTCTCGTGCTGGCAGTCGGATCTCTTGTCGGGGTTGTGGATCTCGCCGCCGAAGCGGTGGTCTTTGTACGGGACCTTCGCGCGGACTTGCCCGGAATTTCAGAGCGGGAGGGTGATACAATTGGTCGTCGTGCTGCTTCCCCAGCGACTGCGGATGGCGCTACCACCCTTGTCACCGCATCGGTACTGCGTCTGCAGCGACTTCCTGTAGTCACACCGTGTGGGTGGATGGCAGCTGGTGAGGTGGCTCAACAAGGTGCAGGAGCCGCTGTCGGCGAGTCCTGGTACTTTGTGTGGTCTGGTGCCACGGAGCCGCAGCGGGGCCACTCCTCGTTGGCTTTTGTGCTTCGGCTTTCGTTTCTGCGTTGGGTGGACGTCGTGTCGGCGCACGTGGGCGCGGCTAGTAACTCTGCTGCTGGGGGTGCTGCGCCGACGGCATCCGTCTTCGACACGGAACCTTCACCGGCGCCCCTGGTGACACTTCAGGTGGACGTGTGCTTGCAAGGCGAAACCAAACCGCCCGGTTACAGCGCTGCTGTCTCATCTGTCTCTCCTCCTCCTCCTTCACACCATCTCTCAGTGAGTCGCTTCTGCAGCTCTGCGACCGCGTATATCGGATGGCTATCATGCCCCACAGGATGCGCTGACGACGGCGTTGGTTGTGCAGCACCGCGTGGCACAACAGCAAACGTGGAGGCTGCGGCCTCTTCAGGTGATACAGCCGGCTATCTTCCGTTGCTAAGTGTGTGCGATGCCGCACTGCTGCGGTCGCTCTGGCCAACCATGTCCACAGACGAGATCCAAATGTCGATGAGCCAAAACTGCGCCTCTTTGCTCCCTGGCGCCGTGGTTCCTCGACATCGGCCTCCTCTACGGCTCTTTCGCTGGGGCGGTGTCGTGCTACAGCCTTCCATACCTTCGTCGTTACTGCTTCACCATCAAATTGGCGCCGCATGTCTGATGGAGCAGCTGGCCCGCGGTGGGGCAACAACCAGACTCGGGATGCCACTACACGTTGTTCACCGGTCGCTGCTCGGCGAGAGTCACGACGCGAATACCACCCTCACGCCACCGGAGAAAGGTAGAGGCGTAGACCTACTGTGTGGACTGACGTGCCGTCAAGTCCTGTATGTGTCCACGTTGACCCTCGATGTGCGTGCAGACGGGGGACGGCGCGACGAGCACGAGCCGGTTCCTCAAGAGAGGACGGTGTCTCGCTCACCATCACCAGCGGTACACGGAGCTCAACCAGCGTGCTCCTCCTCAGATCCCACCCCGTGGCATGTGCTCCTGTGTACGATGCTCCTCAACAAGGGCGAGCAGACCTCGAGATCAAACGAGTCTGCGGAGACCTTTTCCGGCACTTCGGCCAGTTTTGACGTCGGCGCGGCCAGTGCTACTGCGATGAGGATCGATCGGGGAGAAGGTCAAGCGGCCTCGTATCTGCTGTGCGGTTTGCCTGCGCGTGTGTCTGCCGTGCCCCCTCAGCAGAAGCCCAGTGCTGCTGCCGTAACGCACCCCTCTTCCCTCTTCACATGGCATTGGATTCCGCTTCACATCGCCACATCGTTCCCTGCTCCTAGCGATTGTGGCAGGGGTGGAATGGCCCCTGCGGGGATTGTATCGACAGGGAGTGGGGGAGTCGAACAACATCCTGCGCCGCTTGCCATCACGCGCGTTCTTCCTCTTCCTTCGCCGAAGCGTTTCTCGCCAGCAGCGTTGCCGCCGACCCATGCGGCGACTGTGAGCGCAAAGAGCGTCCCCCACGCGGTGGCGCCAGGCTCGTACTTTTACTGTGAAGGCATGCTGAGTGATCCTGCTGTCCCGGGTGCACCACATGGCCAGCAGGCGAGCTATTACTTGATCGTGCAAGGGGGTCGTCTGCGCCGCCTTCTCGAGCGGTCTGCTGCTGCTTCTGCGCTGACTGATGACTTCGAACAAGTGTACATGTATACCACCGTCGACCCCGATCTCGTACGTGTGGTGGATACGTCACTGGCCAGCCACGTGCGCGTGCCTCGCTGAGTAGTAGCGTATCGACGGCACGGACAAAACAGAGAAGAGGTAAATCCAGAAGGCACACGCACTCACAGACACATGCGCACATACGGTCTTACTAACAGCCCCTTCCTATGTCGATGCTGGATTGAGTCATGCTGATCGCTGGCATCGGGGAGTAGAGCCGTCATTCTGCGTGATCAAAACTAGGGGCATTCCGTGTCTCTACGAGTTCTTAGTGAGGAGAGAGAGGAGGACGCGGGCTGCGTCGCGTTGTCTTCTATGTCTGCCCACCATTTCACCCCTGCATGTGATCCTGTCCGACTCTCCTCTGGTTCGCTCTACAGGGAGGCATGCGTGTGTAGCGGTCTGTGCTATTTCAGATTTAGCCGGTGCAAGAGACTACAAGGTGGTACCGCGATCTTCTCACGCCTTTCACCCCCCCCCCCCCCACTGTGTCCCCCCTCCCGTACCACTTTCCCTCCGTTGACTACCACCTCTTTCTCGTGTGCTACGAAGCGCCAACCGCCCCCTGTTCTCCTGCCTCGTCTTATGCACTTCTCTTTCCTCCTCTTTCTGGTGCCACGCCCCCTTCCCCCTTCTCCGCAAACGCTTCTTCTTTCCCCTTCTCCTCTCTTTCCCCCTTGTCCTTGCTGTGACCGCCTCCGCTGCCGCACCGGCGAAGGGCGGTGTATATGCACGCGTGTGCGTGAGTTTTCCGCACCTGTCCTCTCTTTCTCCTTTCCTTGTTTTCTGCGGTTCTCTCCCTTTCCATTTTAGGGGAAGGCCTAAACTCACCTGTGCCAGTCTGTTTGCCTGAGAGACCCTGTGAGGTGCCGCGTCGTGGAAGCACGCGCTGCATAAACTTGGACCTATTCTTTGCGTGGTGGCACCATCGATGCTAGCCAGGTGCACCTACATATCTTCATCATTCATCTTGCTCTCCCTGTGCAGGAGTACGCACTTCACTGGTAGGCAGCACACCGGCATGCACGCGTGCGGGTTGTAGGGAAAGAGAACAGGAGAGGCTGGGAGGGTGCACAGCAGGCTTACACCTTCCCCCCTACCTACCGAACTTCTCTCCTCTTTGCTCTGTAGTCCCGCTTCTCTATACAGTGTGCCTACCCCTCGCGCTTGCGTCACCAGAGCTTCAAGTTGGGTGGGGGGGGGCAGAGGCGGTGTCGCGCGCCCGTCCTGGCGCTTTCCGCTGTGCGTCTTTTGTTCGTTTTTCTTTTTTGAGATTGGAATACGAATTGCAGTTGCTCTCGCTCTCGTGCCTCCTAGCGCGCTCTGTTGCCGCTGTCTGCCTCGATTACTCATTCTGGACATTTTGGGTGAGACCGACGAACACAAAAAGCCAGGCGATCAGCCAAGTCAGTAATCCATGCGGCATTTTCATGCCTCTGCCGCCGCGTTTTCACGGATACCGCCGTGACGCAGTTCCTGCCTGCGCCCCGCGCGTCTGACGCGCGCACACACGCTCTCTCTCCGCCCCCTGCTTAGGACTGTCTCACCTACTGCGCCGCATCTCCTCTTTCCTTTCCTTTTTTTTCGTCACTTCGGCTGACATGTTCGCGCTCCTTTGCTGCTGCCGGTGCTGCTCTGCCCCCCTCCCCCCTCCCCCGGTCCCTCTTGGACACAAAACAGCAAACGTCAGCAACACTAGGAAACGCCACTGTGCACAACGGGGCCCTGTTTCGAAGCCATTTGATCTTCTTACACGAAGGAAGTATAGGCGAGGAAAACACACAGGCGAGTCGCGTGCATCCACCAGGTTTAACTTATTATTGTTATTGGCATTTGTGACCGCGGTTGGAAGGCGCATCCAGTACCCCCTCTCTTTTCCTTTTTTGCAGGTATCAGCACAGTGACCCCATCTATTGCTACTTGGCTCTCTGTGTACATCTCTCCCTCGTGGATGAGTGTGTGAAGCTCTCGCTCCGTATTGTCCTTCCATCTTCCCCTATTCTTCTTGCAGACGTGAGCACTGAAGGGCTACTCGAAGCGTTGGAAGTACTTGTCAGAGATATCTGAGAGAGTGCAAGGCTGCACGAGCAACTCACCTCGTCGAACGGCACTTCTGCTGTTTCGGGAGGGATTCATGCCGTCCGCGAAGGAAGTATCGGAGGCGCGCGCCTACGCGCAGGCGCAGGAGGAGGCTGCCGAGAAGCGGAAGCTACAGAACATCAGCGAGGCAGAGCTGAATGAGCTGGACACCCTCACGAACGACCAGCTGCGCACGCGTGCCCGCAACCTGCACCAGGAGACACAGACGCTCCGCAGCTTCGAGAACCGATCCAAGCAGGAGTTGATCACCCTCAAGCGGGACGTGGAGATGGGGAAGAAGCGTATCAAGGAGAACAACCGCCTGCCTTACCTCGTCGCGAGCATCGCCGAGGTGCTCGACTTAAGCGACGACGAGGACGAGGCCGAGGAGCTGGCGGTCGGCCGCAAGAAACCTGAGCGGAAGCAGAAGAGTGCTGTGGTGAAGACGACGAATCGCTACACTGTGTTTTTGCCCGTGGCCGGCCTCGTCGACGCGGAGAGGCTGTCGCCGGAGGATCTTGTAGGAGTGAACAAGGACACGTTTCTAGTGCTCGACAAGCTGCCGCCAGACTATGACAGCCGTGTCAAGGCTATGGAGATCGATGAAAAGCCCAAGGAGAAATACACAGATGTTGGTGGGCTGGACAAGCAAATCAACGAGCTAATTGAAGCTGTGGTGATGCCCATTACACACAAGGAGCAGTTCGAGAAGATCGGCATCCAGCCTCCAAAGGGTGTACTGCTGTACGGGTCGCCCGGCACAGGCAAGACGATGCTGGCGCGTGCCTGTGCGGCGGCGACAGATGCGTGCATCCTGCGCCTTGCCGGGCCACAGCTCGTGCAGATGTTCATCGGCGACGGTGCCCGCATTGTGCGCGATGCGTTTGCCCTGGCGAAGAAGAAGGCGCCGTCCATTATCTTCATCGATGAACTCGATGCCGTCGGCTCGAAGCGATCGGACGAGGGCAAGCACGGCAGCCGTGAGGTACAGCGCACCATGCTGGAATTGCTCTCCCAGTTGGATGGCTTCGGCAGCAGCGACGATGTGAAGGTGATTGCCGCCACTAATCGTATTGATGTACTTGACCCAGCGCTGCTGCGCAGTGGGCGTCTGGACCGAAAGGTGGAGTTTCCGATGCCGGACGAGGAAGCACGCGCCAGCATTTTGGAGATTCATTCGCGCCGCATGAATCTCGACAAGGACGTGAATTTCAAGGAGCTTGCCCGATGTACTGATGACATGAATGGTGCGCAGCTCAAGGCTGTGTGCGTCGAGGCAGGCATGCTGGCTCTGCGCCATGATCGCACTTATGTGGCCCACGAGGACTTCGTTGAGGGTGTGGCCGCAGTGCAGGCGCGCAAGAAGACAAACCTCAACTACTACGCCTAAACACACGTCCGTCTGTGCACTCACGCATTCTCTGTCTCTTGGGTCTCCGTGGTGTCATGACGCGCACCGATGATTGTGAGGCGGTGCGTTGCGCAAAAAAAAAAATGTGCCTTGCCAGTCAAACGAGAGAAGGGGAAGAGGAGGGAAGCAAGCGAAAGTATTCATGAACACACACACACACACACCCGTGCCCTCACTCGCTGCGAGAGGGAGGGATGCAGTTGACGTGCACGTTGACTAGAGTGTGCGCTGCGCGTATGAGCAAGAGGACTGTGATGTCTGTTTTTCTTCTTTATTTTGCGCGCTGTTCGTCTGCCTAAGAAGGACAGCATGCATGCATGCACACGTGTGCCTCTGTCTGTCTCCACTCTACCCTTCTATCAAGAGAGGCGTCGTGGCACTCTCGCATCCCCACCCAGACACGCTCGCATATAGGCGTACGAAACTGCACCAATGCTCGCAAGACATACGTGTTCTCCTTCCTCTGCTTTGTTCTCTCAATTTTGTTCACATCTCGCACTTCATGCATTTTCAGGTTGTTTGGCTGCTTGTGTGTCGGTTTGATGAGTCATGCATATTCCCCCTTTTCTCACCATCGCCCACGAGAGGGAGACTACACTTCATTTTTTCCACCTTGACGCGCGCGCGCTCTCTTTTTCTGGTCACCCCCCTCCTCCTCCTCTCTTGTGCGCATCTCATCAATGACCCCCCATTTTTCCCTGTTGTTGTTTCAGCTGTATTCTGTTTTCAAGGAGTGGGCATCTCTGGAGCGTCCCTGCCTCTCTAATGGAGGCGGATGTGTTCGTGCCTTGCGGTGATGTGATGTGACGTGGCGGCAGAGAAACCCCATGTGAGGGCGGCGGCGGTGGCGGGTTTCACTCTCTTCTCTGGGAGGTTCGCCGTGCGTTTGCAGGTGACTTCACCCGCATCTGTCGCATTTGTGAGCTGTGCGACCTCCTTTCATGTCTTCCCTGGAAGAAGAGGAGGGCGACGAGGTCAACAAGAAGAACAAGCCGTGCGACTATAGTGCGCAGGTACCAAGGCAAACTCTCACGAGGCGTGCAATGATTTGCGGAAGGGGTACGCATGACTCTTATCCCATCCCCCCTTCCTGAGAGTCGCTTCAGCTACAGCGCAGGTCAGCGCTTCCTTGTGGGCGACCAGCGAAGATCACTACCGGCAGTCGGCTGCGTGGCCACCTCTGCCTCAGATGTGCGAATGTGTGTACCGGTGATGCCCTCTCCCCCAATGCCAGTTCCAGAGCCAGTCCACTACGCCGGAGGTGCTGAGGGGTGATAGCAGGGCAAGAAAACGCGCCTATGCGTGTGTGTGTGTGTTACGAGCCGTCCGTTACGCCTCCCTCCTGCTCTACCCTCCTCCACTTCTCCTCCTCATTCCCCTTCCTCGCCTCTTTCCCCGCGTGCTCCTCACGCTCGCTGGCCACAAGGGCCAAACGCAAAGAACCTTCCTATCTCGGCTTCTTTTATTATTGTATAGCGTGACTGGGGCCTGCAGACCCACTGCGTGCATCAAATTTACAGGGAAAAATTGCGTTTCGTGTGTCGCACATCCAAGCTCATTTCTCGTCCCGCCTCCCCCCCTTGCGAGCGTCAGCCTGTCAAGTGTGTCTCTCCATCGTGAACGGAGCGCAAGAATCGCCGTCGCTCGTTCTCTCTCGCTTTCTCTCGGCCTGCCTGCGTGTGGGTGACTTGCCGTGTGCTGCCGCCGCGCATGTTGTCGGGCTTGTCTGTGGTCTCAAACACATTTTCTTTTTTTGGGGGGCTGTTCGTTTGTGCGAGCGCCGTCTCCCCCCTTCTCCCTCCCCCCTTCTTTTCCCCGATTGAGTCATGCAAGCAGCTCGTCTCGCGACTCGGAATACCACCGGCGATGGCGAGGATGGACCGCAGCGTGCACCTGTCGACGCCCCGATGACCACCGCCGCGACAGTCGAGCAAGAGACGGCTCACCCTCAACAGCCCGTAGGCGAGCCGATGACGACGATGGAGCAGCCTAGGTTTCAGTCGCCCTCTTACGAGCACCTGGCGGCCCGGCAGAGCCGCAACAGCGCCATCGCGGATAAGATGGGCGGCGGCCAGCAGCTAAAGGACCACACGACAGCCCAACGCCGTCTTATGCAGGATTACCGCACCTTCCAACAAAACATGGCTGAGGGCACCAACTCCGACATCACAGCGCTGCCTGTCGATGGTGACTTCTTCCACTGGCACGCCGTGATTTCGGGCCCGTGCGACACGCCGTGGGAGGGCGGCCTCTTCAAACTAGACCTCATCTTTGGCGACGACTACCCGTTCTCGCCGCCAAAGGTCCGCTTCCTCACCAAGGGCATGTTCCACCCCAATGTCTACGTCGACGGCAACATATGCATGGACACACTGAAGGGCAACTGGCAGTCATCCCTTAACCTAGAGACGCTGCTGATATCTATTCAGTCCCTCCTGTCAGACCCAAACCCACTTTCGGCCGCCAACGGGGCGGCGGCGCGGCTCCTGACAGAGAATCGCAGTGCCTACGATGAAAAGATACGCGCCTTAGTGGAGGAAAGCCTCGAGCAGAGCTTCTCTGTAGATGGCGATAGTGACGATGCAGCGGTGAATGGGGAAGACGTGTAGTCCTCCTTTCCGCCTCCACGATGTAAGAGGCGCAGCAGGTCTCTCTCTCTCTCTCTGTGTGTGTTGCGGCATTTTGTGCCACCCAATGTACCACATTCTTCGACGCCATTTTTTTTTTTGTTCACTACCGGATGGCTAAAAAAGGAAGAGGAGAAGCCAACGCTGCAGATGTGTGCTTGTGGGGGTACACCCCGTCATGTCTCCTCCCTCCTTCTCTGCCAGGTCCCTCCCTCTGTTGTCGTGAGCCCTTCCCCTTCTCTTGCTCTCCCTCCTGCTGCTCTCTCTTCTCTTCGGAAAGGCAAGCGCACGGCTCTGCTTAGTGTTGTTGTAGTCCCTTTTCCTTTCGCCCTCTCTCCCGATTTCTTCTTGGCTTTCTCATTGTCCCTGCATACCACTCGAAGCTCTTTTTTTCTCTCTGTTCCCGTTTGCTTTGCATTTTGGTGCTTCTCCGTATCTCCATCGCTGCCTCTCTGCCTTCCATCACAATATTAGCTGATGCGCGCACACACAGATTTGAGGAAGAGGCGGGACTGGTGGGACAGCCTCTCGACTTCCGCTGTCTCTCTCTCTGTGCGTGTGTGTGTGTGTGTGTTCCTCGCCCCTTCTCTTACTCCTCCTTCTTCCATTCTCATCTCCATTCGCTTTGCAACTCGGTGCTGACGCTGAAAATGATGGGACTCGCTGCACACATACACACACACACGTAGTTTCTTGAATAGCCATTCATGTTGCTTTGTGTCACCGGCCACCCCCCCTTCCCTCACTTCTGTCCACTCGCTTGTCTCTCTCACCTCTTCACAGCCCAGACACCGTTGTCTTTTCACTTTCAGAGAACGTGTGTCTGCTTGGGTGTTTGCCGGCACCTTCGCGCCATATTTCCACTGGACCCCGTATACTCCCTAATGTTGTTTTTTCGCCTTTCCACCTGCTTGTTTGGTTGTTTGTTTGCTTGACTGTTTCACCACAGCTGCATCTCTCTTTTCCGTCGTCTCTCGGCGCCCAAATGTGTGTATGTCTGTGTGTGTGTGTGTGTGTCTGTGGCTGTATGATGCCTGTGCCAGTGTGCGGGAAGCGCTGTCCGGGTGAAGGACGTTGTGGCTGCTCGCGGGTATTTTCTGTTGTTGTTGTTGTTCTGTCACGTTTGCTATTGTGGGGTAAAAGGGCAGGGCCGGGACAGGGGCCGGGGCTTTATTATACTTCCAGGCGTGCCATGTCTCTTGCATCGCTGCCTGCTCTATGTGGCATCGTTACATGTGTTGTGCTGTGGGGTTTTACATACCCCCCTTTCCCCCTTTACTTGCTTGGCTCTGTTTGCCTTTGGTGCTTTTCTGAGTGTACGTGGGTGCCTCGCTTCAGCATCTTCTTTTTTTGCCTCTTCTGCTGGTTGGTCGTCGCTTTCGCGTGCACGCGTTTGGATTCGAAGCGCACACGCGCCTGACAGAACTTCAGAAAGGGACGATAATCAAAACAACAACAACAACAACAACACAGCTGCGCTGTAGACTTACGCGCTTGTACGTTATGCGCGCCTCGTTGCTTCATCGACGCTGGTAACTCTCGCCGGGACATTCCGGCCGGTTGATGTATGGCCAGCCTCGGCACGACAAGGGATACACCAGATTAGAACAAGATGTAGGAAGGCAAGGCAAACGGGAGAAGCTAGCGGACGAGAAGAAAGCCCGCTTGAGAGGCACCGTGGAGATTAAAGGGCGAGGGGAGAGAGAGCGGCCAAACAGTGTGTCACTCACTGCGCTCCCACTGAAGATGATGTACCCAAGGAACTTTTAGCTAAGTGGCTCGCGTTGAGTTGGCTTTGCTGCTGTTCTCGCCGATTGGCGTGCTCTAGCGCATTCACTCCGACTTTATTCCCTCATGTCTTTTGTGCTCTTCGATGGCACTGGTCAACCTCACCGTGGCGTCAGGACCCCGTGACCCGCTCTTTATGGGAAGCCAAGAGCCTGCCGCCTGCCCCTGGGCACGGTTGTGGGCTCTTGGCGCCGGCAGAGAGGTGTAGGCTGGCTCTGTGCCGAAGAGATGTGCAGCCATGATCACAGTTGGACCAGCTCACCACACACCGTGTCGACGATCCAGCGAGTATGCGCATCTGCCTACTGCCACTCGCCTTTGCTGCTCTGCGGTGATGTTGGGCGTGACCCTGGGCCTAGCCCGCGCTGTGTGCAGTGTGATAGCGATGGGCTGAGCGGTGGCTGTGCGCGTCTGCTTGCTTGTGATGGAGGGGCACATGTAAGGAAGGACACCCCTTTTGCCTCTCTCGACTGGCAGCCAGCTTCGCTTTGTTTTGTTTCGCGGTCGTACTGCGTAAGGGCGAGTGCTTGATGTACCCTGAGGCCTTCTGCCATTAGTCTCTCTGCCACCTTCTTACCTGCTGCTGGACTTCTCGCCCTCTTCTTCGTTCAGCGCTGCGTGTCTGGCCACCAATGATCAATGAACATGTCTGTCTGATCAGTGATGGGGTGCTGCTGGTGCCCTACCTGGCGCCATTTGTGCCACGTTACCATGAATGGATGTGCGACTCGGGGCTTCTCGCGGCCACCGAGAGCGAGCCTTTGTCTTTCGACGAGGAGCGGGAGAACCAAGTGTCGTGGCTGCAATCGACAGACAAGATGACGTTCATCTTGCTGGCACCGGTAAAGGTGCATCGTGATGACGCCTCTGCCACCGAATGCCGCCGTCTTTCTAACGATGCAGAAGAGCAGCAGCAAATGACGGACGGCACCGGTGCTCGGCTCGTGCGCTTGCGTGGAAGTGTGCCGCCACTCGCAGAAGTGTTTGGGTCAACGTCTTTGTCACCCGTCTCCTCTCTCGCGCCGTTTTGCCGCTCAGGAGGTGGGGTGTTGTACCCGGGCAGTATCGTCACTGCCGCGGATCACGCTTGCGTCGTGGGGGAGTTCCATCCACAGCAAAACTTACCGAGCTCCTCCGGTGAAGCGATCCCGCTGTTGAAGCGGTACGCCCCCTCCCAGATGAAAGAGCTCTTTAACAACGAAGCGATCTCATCAGCATCACAGCAGGAAGGGACCTGCACAAGAGCTGAGGAGGCGCTGCGCCGTGCGCTGGTGCACCCGTATGTCATGATCGGCGATTGCAATCTTTTCTTGCTTGAAGAGGATGATGACGGCACCGATGAAGTTGCTAGCGGGATTTCTGCACTTGACCGGTCGAGCCCCTGCGGACAGCCGCAGAGCTGTCGATCCCCGCAGTCTCTTGCGAAATCGTCGAGTGACAACACGCCACCTACTCCGGTGTCCTCCATGGCACCCTCGCGTACGTTCGAGGTCGAGGTGATGGTGGCTGACACGGCGTTCCGGCGTCGCGGGTTGGCGGAGGCAGCCGTGCGCATGATCATGCAGTACGCCGTCGCTGTCTGCGGTGCAACCCGCTTCGTGGCCAAGATCCTTGACAAGAACGTTGGCAGCATTGCACTTTTCACAAAGCGCCTCCAGTTTGTGCCGTTTAAGGAGGTTAAGGTGTTCCACGAGGTCCATTTTGCCCGTTCGCTCATCACAGAGATGGAGCGCCGTGCGTGGGAGCTGGAGTGCCGGCGCAGTAGCTGCAGACACGGCGCATCTAACACCACTTCTTTGCACGCTCGAACGGCGGAGCACGGAAGTTGTTCAGGTGCTGTGCCAGGCGGCTCAAGAGGAGCTGAGAAGCTGGAGGAGGAGCCACCGTCCGCGTCACCACCGCATTTGCCGCAGACCGAGTCGGAAATAGGCCACACGTACTGGTGCGCACCGCTGGACGACGCGTTGGCGTCTTCGATTCGAGTCTTCACGCAGACGCCATAAAGCGAGTGCGCTAATGACACCCACAAAGCGGTCAAGAGCGGAAGCAGCACGGCGAGCGGAGCCAAGCCGAAGAAGAGGTGGTGTGCGTGGGTGGTGGTAGTGGTGGTGCATGAGTCGCATCTTACATACGTGCATGATGTATAGGAGACCTCGGCGGTGCTGCACCTGGTGGCAGTGCACCGTCTGATTTCGTTTTACTTTTGCTTTAGCGCTCTTTTTGTTTCCAGCGCTATCACGGTGTGCTTCTTCATGGGCGGGGCTCTTTTCCCCCTCACACCCCCGTTACTGGGAAAAGGAGGGAACTGAAGAAAATGGCGTGAGCGGCAACAGCAATGTGACCATCTGCCGCCACACATCAGCATGCTTTGTGTGTGTGTGTGTGTATGTGTGTGCGTGCATGGCTCGATGCTCCTATGCTTTTCTGATATACTCGCCCCCTCGCTTCTCTTCCTCTTCGTCGCCAGCGCTGCACATGAGTGCTTGTGTACGTGTCTCTGCTTGCCGCCTTCTCTCTTTGCGGCCCCTCTACGGAACTCTTTCTCTGCTTTGTCTCTGCACTTTTGCTCCATAGTTTTGCTCTTGCCGAGCTTTGCCGCCTCCAACACAGGAGCGCAAACTGGCACGCTCGCGTGCCGAACGAAAAGCGGCGCCAACTGACTTTGTCTAACCACACTCACACCCACCCACCCACCCACCCACCCACACACACACACACACACACTTTGCCACGCTCGCCCAGTGCGCGCGGCTCATCTTGTTTCCGCTAGCCTACCCCCGAAAGCAGCACTATTCTTGTGTGTTGTGGGCGACAGCCTACGCCATGAACGCCTCTTCATTGTTGCCGTCTCCCCACACAACTGTGGCCGGTGCCTCTCCGATAGCCTCAGTGGCCTCGGCTGATACGACAACCGGTGCTGCAGCCTCCCCTACCGTGCCAGTTCTCCAGCATGGTGTCTCAAGGAAGCGCCACCGCGTGCGGGTCAACTACTTCCTGGTCGGCGATTTGGTGTGGGTGCGTCCTGCGAAGCTGCCGTACTGGCCGGCAGAGGTCATTGATTGCGACGAGGCAGCAAACCGCGTACGGGCCCGCTTGATTGTACCGCCTCCTGCGGCCGTGCTCGCGGCAAATCTTACAGAGGAGCAGCGGAAGCACCGGGAGCAGCGGAAGCGCGAAGAGGTGCGGGCCATCAAGATGTACAAGAGGGGGAGCGAGCCAGCATCTCCGACTGCGACAGGAAACGAGGCGTCGAGCGCCCACGGTCAGCCAGCAGCGTGTACACTTGGAGTGGATAGAGACACGCGGTCTGCCAGCTGCGGCGCCGCCGCAGTGCTGCCTGAGCCGCAATCAGATGTGGTCACAGCCAGTGGGCAGGTGGTGTACTTCTTTGACAAATTACGCACAACGGAGGAGCTGGACGCCTGCTTGGAGAGTCGTCTGCAACGCAGCACGCACGACGTAGCCCTTTATGAGAGCGCCTTCACTCAAGCTGTCCTGCAGGCAAACCGGCTCACCCGCATTTCTCTCAGCCCGGAGAAGCTGCAACCCTACGAGGTATGTGCCGTGGGCATTGTACACAGCCTGATGCGGGCTCAAATAGAGGCACCGCGCCAGCCGAACACAGGGACGTTCGAGCCGCAAACAGGGCTTATTCGCCTCCGCACTGGGTTGGAGAACGCTGCGCGGGACTTGGCAGGCTTTGAGTTCATCTGGGTACTCTTCCAGTTCTCATTTGCTGCCCCGATGGCCTCTGGGGAGGGGCAAGAGATGGTACGCAAGTTTCGTGAAGCCAGGGAAGCCGGTGCATCGCCTGACGCGGGCCCTGTGTCGCCGGCGCCGGTTTCAGCTTCCGATACGGTACCAAAGACAGAGCCAACGGCGGATGGGGACGGCAATGTTTGCTGTTACGGCGACGCCGAGGCGCTGATTACATCGACGCTCTCCTTTTTTCGTCAACGACAGGGATTTGATAGAGCTGCCGGCTTCAAGACGATGATCATTCCTCCGCGTGATGAGGAGTGGCGCGGTGTCTTCGCCACGCGTAGTCCGCACCGGCCCAACTTCATTGGTCTGTCGTGTGTGCGCCTCGTGGCCGTGCATGGCCTGAACATCCACATCGCCGACCACGATTTACTGCACGGTACGCCGGTGCTCGACATCAAGCCGTACTTGCCCTTCTGCGACGCCCACCCAGACGCGCGTGCGGGGTGGGTCGATGCCCTGGACGCCAGTGGCAACGGGAAGGGCGATCACAAGTACGATAGGCAGGCAAAGCAGGTCCATCGAGCGACGCTCGAGTGACCGAGGGAGGGAGTGAGGGCGGGGGGAGGGCAGTGCGCAGATCGGCCCGTGGGCGATGACGTATCACACACACAATGAAGGGAAGGGGAAGAGGGGCGCCATCCACTTCTCCTTTTCTTCTTTCCCGCTGTTTGTGCACGCAACCGGTTGTTCCTGGACACCATTTCAACTTCACAGTGCCACCGCCGGCTTTTATGAGGCCTCCATCGCAACGTGCGGGGTGTAGCGGATGCCTCAGTTCATCAGTAGCGCGTAACCACGCCAGAGAAACGCAACCACACAGACAAGAATGCCATGCATGCTTGCTGCTCCACTAGTAGGGGGCAAGGCTTCGCGCTAACTAAGCGGGGTGAAGCGAACACCACTTCTTGGAACTGCTATGAAGGAGCACACGGGGAAGGGGGGAGAAACGGTGCGTGTGTGTGATGACGCTGGATGTTATATTTCATGTTTTTTCTTCCTTCCATGCCATGCGTAGTTGCTCTGTTCCCCCCCTCACCCGCTTCTTGTTGCCGCCCTCTCCATGGGTCTCCACTTACCTTATCACCGGCTTCATCTCCCTCTCTTTGCACCCCCTCTCCCCCCGCTTGGAGTGGAGTTTATCGAATCGCTTTTGCTTCCCAACGATAGAAAGAGAACAACATACTCAACCTCAAGGCCTAATTAGACGTCCACAACGAGTCCCCCCTCCACACCCCAGCAACCACACGCGTTTGGTGGTGTAGAAGGTAATAGAGGCTGACGTGGTGGGCTTTTTCTCTTTTTTTTTTTTGTTCTTGTGCTGCTGTTGAGACTCGCCTAACGACGCGGACACACAACAAAAGAGCTGCACTTTCTCTCACCCCCCTATTCTCCTTCCGCTTGCTGCACCTCTTCGCCGCGGGCGTGTGGGACAAGCAGGGGGACATACGCATACATATCACTCTCTCGTACACGCCCCCCCCACTCTGTTCGGGTCCTCTGTGTGTGGCAGAGGACTACTCCCCTCCCACGCTCCTTCACCACCGGTGCCTCTGCGGGCTTTTTCAATTGAACTCTTTTTTGCGTGTACCTGTTCGGTTACTTTGTGCTCCTTGTGTTAGTGTGCGCTGTCATTTTGTGGATCTGCCAGCGCGGATCTATCGCTACCACAATGCCGCCATCTCACGACCTCCTTGGGCCGAGCATCGATCACTCCTTTCTGCGCAAGGCACGTGTCACCTACAAGCACTACCTCGATGTCTCTGTGCCTCACCGTGGGCTACGATGGTGTTTCTTCGCCTTCTTAGCAATCCTGTACGTGGCCCGCGTAGTCACTTTCGGTGGGTTCTACGTGATCACCTATGGCCTGTGTATTCACTTGCTCTACTTGCTCCTGCTGCTAATCACTCCACTGTCAGATCCGGATGAGGGCGAAGGCACATCACTGCCGACGACCCACGCGCACGACGATGAGTACCGCCCGTTCATGCCTAAGGTGCAGGAGTTTGTGGTATGGAAGCAAATGTTCACGGTGGTGGCCGTGTGTCTCTTCCTGACAATGTTTTCCTTCCTCGACATCCCCGTCTTTTGGCCGATTCTCGTGCTTTACTTCCTCGTGCTGTTTGCCACGCAGGTCGGCGGGCGGGTGCGGCACATGATCAAGCACGGCTATGTGCCCTGGAACACCGGCAAGCCCAAGTTTGTGCCCAAGAACACTTCGTGAGGAAGGGCGTAGAGGGGTGATCAGTTGCGAGTCATTTAACCCTCACTTTCCTTCCACATATATGTGCCTGTCGGTCGCTCCTTTTTCTTCACCGCACTGCGACGTAGTTGTGAGTATGCGTCACATGTTGCAGAGCTTCTTCCATCGCTTCCTCGTCCATCGTTCGCTGCTCGGATGGGATCAGGAGAAGGACTTGGGGGACTTGAGCGTGGGTGAAGTGAAGGTTTGTGTCTCTCGAAGATGACGAAGAGTTGGAGGAGGAGGGCGAATTGGATGCAGCGTGACTAATGAACACGTGCGCTGCCTGTTTCCTCATTCTCTCTTTGTTACCACCACCCCCTCATCTTCGCTCTCGTCTATCTCTGTATGTTGAAGAATGAGGACTTTGCTACTGTGTGCTCCTCTGCTGTTGATGCGTTCATGTCGCTTTCCCCTGTTTCCATTGGAGTGCACCCCTGCAGAGTCGCGTCGCCAGAAGTGTGGAGAGAGGCAGAGAGCGAGGAGAGCCAAAAAAGGAGGGAAGCAACACCAAGACAGGAGGCACACATCAGAGAAGATGGAGTTGGGGGGGGGTACGCGGCCGCAGGGAGCTACGTGGTGCTTCTGTCAAAATGATTGATCTTTTCCTGTCCCCTCTCCTTCTCCGCTTCCAGTCTCTATACACTCACAGGTCTGTCAAACGTGCGAGGCATGGCTGTCGGAATGTGGGGCATCGGGGTGGTGAGGAGAATGGGAAGTGCCATGCTGTGTGAAGTACTTTTACCTTTCTCACCTTGGTGCACGCCGGCCCCCTACCGGTAGATCTACCCCTCCTCCCCCCCCCAGAAGGCGTCTTATGCGCGCTGTACCTGTGCACCCGCCCTCCTTTCCTTTCATCGCTGTAGCACTGAGCACTGGTGGGTGAGGCCGGAGGTACAGCCTTGCCACTTGTCTGCGGTGGAAACTGGATGCCGGGGAAGGATGAGAAGTGGAGGTGTATGTGTGTGGTGGTGGTGGTATTTACGATGAATGACAGCGGTGCGCAGTCACTACCATGTTGTCTGTCATGTGCGTCGGCATTCGCCACTGTCACCCTTTTCTCGTAAGCGTTTGTCTTGGTGGGTGAGCGTGTAGTCGTTGTGGTGGAAATGCCCTTTGGTGTTTCACTCAAATGCCGCTCTTGTTGCTCTTGATGACTCGGCCAACGAACACCCCACACGCTCACTGTGCCATGGATGGTGTAGACATCTTCATGGATTTCCCCCACTCCCCATTGTCGGACAACGGCACTGCATCTACGCACGTGCTCACAGCGCACTAGCACCAGCTACTCCCCAAGCACTCGCTTTTCTGTTTGCGTGATGTCACTGTGCGTAGACTTGATCTGGTTGTGCTGCCGTGACGAGGACGTTCTCTCTGATTGTCATGCACCTTCAAGAAAAAGGCTTCTCAGGATATATGTAATTTGATCGACTGTTCCATCCCTCTGTCCGTTGTTCCCTCGCTTCCTCCCCCTCCCTCTCTCTGTGCCTGCCTGCTGTGCCTCTGCTTTGAGTTTTTGCGGCTCTTTTGGCTGAGTGCTTTTCTCTCGGTGCATCTTCGCGTTGTAGTTGGCGTGGTTGTACATTTTCTTTGCTCTTCGTCTTGACCTCTGCGACTGTCCTCCTCTCCCCTGCCCCACCCATCCACTCGGACTTGATTCCCGGAGGAGCGCCGCCGACGCCGCTGCAGCAGCAGCACACGAGGACCATTCAGAGTCAAAAGACTGAAAGAGAACGCAATCTACTCAGAATCACTGCCGAGCGGGCGAGCAAAAGTGAGCAAAAGAAAGGAACACATCCGTGGAAGAACGGAGGGTGCGTATACACCGCTGCGTACACACAGCACGCACCGCCCCCCCCCCCCGCCCTCCTCCTCCTCCTCCTCCTCTACCCCCTTAAGCAGCACCCCCCACCCTCTTATTTGCCTCTCTCTCTCTCTTTCACGCTCCTCGACAGCCACCTCCGACGCAATGTCAAATGGAAAGGGTGCGTGTCAGACCAAGAACACGGTCCGCGTGAAGGATGACGACAAGGAGGAAAAGGAGATCATCCCACTGGACAAGGATGACATTGCGCTGCTCAATCTCTACGGTTCTGGTCCCTACCACGCGAGCATCAAGGAGCTCGAGGAGTTTGTGAAGTCGCACGTGGAGGAGCTGAACAAGATGGGCGGCATGAAGGAGAGTGAATTGGGTCTCGCGCCAGCTGTGCAGTGGGATCTGAACAGCGACCAGAAGGTCCTGGAGCGCGAAAACCCGCTGCACGTCGGCCGCTGCGAGCGCATCCTCAACAAGGGCCAAGACGACGCGCGGTATGTAATTAGTATCCGCGACCACGCCAAGTACGTCGTCACCATCGGCGAGCGTGTTGCACCAGAAGACATCGAGGAGTCCATGCGTGTTGGCGTTATCATGGGCTACAGTAAGATCCAGATCGAGATCCCACTGCCGCCGCGCATTGACCGATCCGTGTCAATGATGCAGGTGGAGGACAAGCCCGATGTGACCTACGCCGACGTCGGCGGTGTTAAAGAGCAGATTGAGCGCATTCGCGAGGTGGTGGAGCTGCCCATCACGCACCCGGAGAAGTACACGCAGCTGGGCATTGATCCCCCGAAGGGTGTGCTGCTCTATGGTCCTCCGGGCACCGGCAAGACGCTGCTGGCCAAGGCCGTAGCGAACCGCACGGATGCCACGTTCATTCGTGTAATTGGCTCCGAGCTCGTGCAACGATACATCGGCGAAGGCGCTCGCATGATTCGTGAGATCTTTCAGCTGGCGCGTACAAAGAAGGCGTGCATCATCTTTTTTGACGAGGTCGATGCCGTCGGCGGCAGCCGCGGCAGTGGTGACGGCGATGACGAGATCCAGCGCACCATGCTGGAGATGGTGAATCAGATGGACGGCTTCGACTCGCGCGGCAACATCAAGGTAATCATGGCGACGAACCGGCCCGACACGCTAGACCCCGCCTTGACTCGACCAGGGCGCATGGATCGCAAGCTCGAGATTGGCCTGCCTGACTTGGAAGGCCGCACGAACATCCTCCGTATCCATTCGCGCTCTCTCTCCTGCGAAAAGGATGTGCGGTTTGAGTTGATTGCCCGACTGTGCCCAAACACCACGGGCGCTGATCTGCGCTCAGTTTGCACGGAGGCTGGCATGTTTGCCATCCGCGCCCGCCGCAAGACGATCAACGAGAAGGACTTCTTAGACTCGGTGAACAAGGTGGTAAAGGGCCAGCACAAGTTCAGTGCCACTGCCAAGTATATGGTGTACAACTGACCGTTGTAGGCTGGTGCTCTGTTGCGCTGAGAGAGAAGTGGTGTCTCATGGGTATCAATATATGTGTGTGCGTGTGTATGCTGATGCTTCTATGTGTGAGTGATATTATGTGTGGTACCTGCGTGACAGACATTCTTCATCGACCACCAGCAGCATAAAAGTGAAAGCGGTGATGCCGGTGGTGGAACACAGAGCCGACGCTGGCGAGGGGGTGAGACGAGGCAAAGTAAAAGCGAAAGGAGCCCGGCGGCAGCAGACGAGAAAAGAAGGAGAGAGCGAAGGTGGAGCGGCGAAGAACGAGGGTCAATGCACCGGTGAAGGTGCCGTAACAGACGTACCCACACCTCTTACGACACGCCCACATTCCTCTCCCTCCCGTGACCTCTTTTCTTTGGCTTGCCTTTTTTTTTCCTCTTCATTTTGTTGCGACGGCGCTCTCCACACGGTCGTGGTTGTTGCCCGCGCCTTCCCTCGCACTCCCTCCGTGTCCTCTTCCAGCAGACGCTTTGCCACCACAGCGAACCGTTCGTTAGTGGGCATCTTTTCTTATTCTCGGCGGTGTGAGAGGAGAAGGCAGCCGTGCCCCTTCTCGTCTCACACGAGTCCCTCTCCTACCCCATGCATACTTCTGGCTTCTCTTCTATGAAACAGACCAAGAAAAAGCTGACAGGACTGAGGAGAATAATACAGCGATCGATTTGTTCGATACCGCTGCTAGTCTGTGGTGGCAGGAGTCAAGGCTCTACGACGGCGGGGGGGGGGAAGGTGGGGAGGGGGTGCGAGCGTCCCGCACGGCCTATGTTGCCGGCTTTTCTCTCTTTGCCTGTTTCTTTATATGCGCCTATCCAGCAGGACGTGGTGTGCTCGCCAGCACACGTGCATGCGTTTGCCTGGGTGTAGCAAAGTTGAGGCAGAGGCAAGGAAGGACGGCATCGAAGAACGACAAGAGGGAGTGAAATAAACGCTGAATGTGGAACGGCGCACGAGGCTACGTGTAAGACCCACGAGGCTCTTTCCTCGCTCTCCTTTTACTTTCATTTTGTTTTCCCATTTCCTCTCGCTTCTCCGATCCATGTCGTGATGGCCGCAGCTTGTGCCCCCCCTCCTCCTCCATCTCTGCTCCTCTTCTTTGGTCTTCCGCTTCTCCTCGTGCCACACTCGACTGGTCACCGCAGCACTTTCACCTCCGCCCCTCTTCACGAGTGCGGGAATGAGTAACTTGTGCCTCTTCGCGATGAAAACCAGAAGAGGTAACGCCACTCCCTCTCGCCTTCCTCCTCTACCCCTCTTCTTCCTCTCGCCATCTGCGCGCGTGTGTGTGTGTACGCCTTCGCATGCCTGAAGAGTGAGGCGCGCGTGTGCGTGCCTGCGACGGTACGCAACTCACACAAATATAAATGAACCACAACAGCCCAAACGTTGGGCCCAGTGCGCATTCTCCCCTTCCCCCTCCCTCTCCTGAAGAGAGAGAGAGGGACTACATATACACGAAGGAATTGAGAAGAAAAAGACAATACGTCCTCTACACAACTTGTGGAGGAGTGGCTCCCACACACACACACTCATCAGGTTTGTTGCTTTCCCGTTGAAGGGGTGACTGGAATGCATAGATATATAGCGAGAGCTGTATATCTATATCGAGAAGCAAGAAGGCAGAGAGACAGTCCACGGGAGGGAGGAGAATACGAGGGGGTACTGGCGACAAGATCGATTTGACTCACAGCAGCCTTCTCCCGGCCCTTATCCCTATCCCTTCTTTCCCTCAGACGCGGCTTCTGACGCTGTATTGCCTCCGACACCCCCCCCTCCCCCCACAAACCACTCCCTTTACTTCCTCTCTTTTTGTTTTCTCCTCGTGTTGACTGCCGAATGACCTCTTCTACTCAGAGGGCGAACACCGTTGAAGTGGCCGTCCGTGTCCGCCCCATCCGCCGTGATCTTCACGAGTCGAAGACTGCCTGGCGTGTCGATGCGACAACCCTCGCTGAGATTGCCCAGCCAGATAACACCTTCACTTTTGATCGCGTCTACGATGCCGACGCGACGACGACGGAGGTGTACGAGCGCCATGTGCGCAGCAACATCGTAGCGCGGGTGGCGCAGGGGTATAACGGCACTGTGTTTGCCTACGGCCAGACTGGGAGCGGCAAGTCCTACACCATGTTCGGTGACACTGCGGCCCGCTCGCCTGGGCTGATCCGCCTTGCTGTTCATGACCTCTTCAAGACTCTCGCTGCGGAACAACAGCAGAAGCCATACATGCACACAGAGGTGTTTGTATCTGTGCTGGAGATCTACAACGAGCTTCTGCGAGACCTTCTTCGAGCCGGTGACGCCGGTGGCAGCCGTGTCAACAATGCACCACCTGCCGCTCATGCTCGAGGACGTGCGTCTGCGTCGTTGTCAACGGCGACGATGCCTCTCTCAGCATCGTCGCCGATACTCAGCATTCGTGAAAATGAGTACGGCATGTTCGTGCACAATGCCCTGCGCACGCAGGTCTCGTCAGAGCAGGAATGTACCACCGTCATCTACACCCATGCGGCATCCCGGGTGTCGGCGGCGACGGCGATGAACGAGCACTCCAGCCGCTCCCATTGTGTGATACGCATCTTGGTGGAGCGCTCGTATTACATCGAGGATGCGCTCTCCGAGGTAGACGAGGAGGAAGACGAAGATGACAGCCTCTCTATGCAAGAGGAGGAGGAGGACGATGACGGACGCGCCTCTTCCACGCAGACGGGTAGAAGCGGCACGAGCAACACGGGAAGTAAAGAGGCACGGCGCGTTGGAGCAACGACAGGGCAGAAGACTGCGAAGCACAAGAAGAAGGTCATCTCGACGCTGAACATGGTCGACCTGGCGGGATCGGAACGAGTGGCGAAGTCAGGCGCGACGGGGCTGCGTATGATCGAAGGTGGCCACATCAACAAGTCCCTCACCACCCTAGCCACTGTCATAGATCGGCTGGCAAGCGAAGTGAGTCATCTGCACGCCGGCGGTGCCATGCCCTTCATCCCCTACCGGGACTCGCGGCTGACTCATCTACTGAAGAGCGCCATCGGAGGCAACTCGTTCACGGTCGTGCTGTGCTGTATCACCCCCGCTATCGAGAGCTCCGCCGAGTCGCGCAGTACCCTGCAGTTTGCCTCTCGCGCCAAGCGCATAAAGAATAGGGTGCGTGTAAACGAGGTGGCTAACGCGCGGACGCGCGTGCGGGAGCTCGAGGTGGCGCTGAGGCGTGCAAAAAAGCTCCTCATCGCCCAGACGCTTTACTTGTGGAGTAAGCAGCTAAAGATACGCAACTACGAGACGCAGCTGTCTGATGCCGGGCAAACCGGTGCGGTGCTGAGGGAGTTCACGCCGGCTACCTATGGCCCGACTCTGTTGATGAACCAGCAGCAGCAGCAATCCATGATCATAGCACAACTGACTTCACAGAACGACGCACTGCAGGAAGAGATCCGTGAGCTCAAGGCCCGGTTAGAGCTTGTGCACGAGAGTGGCGACCGTGGTGATGGCGGCGAGACGTCAGCAAACACTGGCGCAGGCGCCCTTGCCGAGCTTGCATCTTTGCGGCAGTCACTGCAGTCCACTCAGCAACTCCTGAAAGAGCGTGAGGCGAATCTGAAGGCGACGCAGGCATCTCTCGACGAGCTGGATGATCTTTGTCGGGAGCTGGAAGGGGAAAACAAGTCCCAAGCGGATAAGATCAAGACGCTTGCTCAGCGTAACAGCGAAGCCGAGGAGCTCATGAGCGCTGTGGAGGAAGAGCACGGCGCGCTGCAGCAGGAGGTGACGCTACTACGCTCGCAGCTTCATCAAAGTCAGGCGCGGCTGCTGGAGAAACACCACGGCGAGGACTACGTCGCCGAGCTCAACAAGTTGCACGTGGAGCATCAAAGCCTGCAGTATTCCTACAATCAGCTCAAGGAAAAGGCGGACCGCGAGAAAACGGGGCTTATGCAGCGCTTGAGCCGTTTAACCGAGCACAAACATGCTCTGGAAGATGAGCTCGACGAGGCCAACGACCGCGGAGGCATCATAAACTCATACCTCTGGCGTCTACTGAGCGCCGCAGCGCAGGCAACACAGGGGAAACCGCTGCAGATCAAATATCCAGAGACCACCGTGCGCGACTCTCAGGTGACCGAGGCAGTGCGGTCTCTCACCAGCTTGGCGATGACGCTGAACTGCAAGCACGATGACAGCACCACAGCTGGCGAGAGCATGCATCAGCTTCACAGACGCATACACGTGCTCGAGGGGCAGCTCCTCGCAAAGGACGCACAGAGGGACGTGATTATCGACGCAAAGTTAAAGCGCATTCAGAGTCTGGTGCTACGCCTGTACAGGGTCAATATTGCCCTGGTAGAGGAGATGCAGCAGTGCTTCCACGACAACGAGCTTCTCTTCGAGATCGCCATGAAGACGTCCAAGACTCAGAAGAAGGTGGAAAGGGCGGGGCTGACAGCGCGGTCGCTGGAGGCTGCACTCAACCGGGCCCGTTTTGCACAGCCTCCGCATAAGCCCCTTTACCACAACTGACCAGATGACCGTTGTAGTTGGCGGTGGAAAGGTGGCGGTGACCGAATTGGCATGAGGAGTGCATAGGCGCCTGCACACTGCGAGATCGAAGACGACGGAGCAGCAGCAGGCAGCGCATTTCATTTTTGTTCTTCTTGCTGCCGTCGCGTGAATCTCTTCCCTCTCTCCCCTGTGCCTCCGCCTTTTCTGATGCCCAGCGCAGTAGACGAGTTTGGGAAGGGGAGAGAGTCTGCCTGGTGAGCGCATGTCTCACCCTTTTCCCACTCGCGGGCCCCGTAACAGCGGTGTGGGTGATGTACGTGTGCCCGTGACGATATATACATACGACCCCCCCCCCCCCTCACACACACACCACCAAAATAGGCAAGACTGTTGTGCGTGTTTCCGTAGCAAATATGCATACAGAGAGAACTCGCGCTAGGCTGTTTCGTTGGGGTTCCGCTCTGCCGCGTGCGTGCGAGAGAGACGCGTGCGGAGCGCCCGTTGCCCCACATCAGCAGTCGTTCTCAAAAAAAGGGCTTCTCAGCAGCTTTATGGTAGTTGCCAAGCGCGGCGCCTCGTTGTTCAGTTCCCGAGTGTGCCACCCCCCTCCCCCCATGTCCTCCTCTTTCTTCGATTTTTCTCTCCCTCTGTTTCCCTTTATATCGCGGGTGCCGACTACGACGGTGTTGAGGGCACCAGCTGGACTTGATTGTGTGTGTGTGTGTGTGTGACTCGCAGAGAAAGAGTGCACAGAGAGAGGAGCACGCGCTTGATCGCGCCCTCTCCCCCTCCGCCGCCCCCCGTCTCTAACTACGCCGTCTCACTACGCCATCTCGCCATTTTTATCCTTCTGTCTGCCAGTTTGGTGTAGCGACTGGCGCCGTCTGAGCCGTCGACTTTAGTACGTGTGCTCCCCCCGCCGCTTCTCCTTTCTTCCCCCTTCCGTCTCCTCACAGGTGACCCCGCGAGCGATGCCGTCAATCCAGGTGGCAGGCCGTCATGGCTCCTATGCGACGCAGTTTTGGAAGCCGGCGGCGTGGACGGCAACGACTTTGCGATTCCACGATCGTGCTGGTATGCGCGCCGCGTACAGTCGCAAGGCTATCGACCGTCGTCTCGTTCTTCCACTGGACAGCCATAACTGGATTCGCGCTCTTGAGGTGCTGAATGCCGGCTACGCACGCCTCGGTCGCACCCCAGAGCACTTCCAAAGGGTGCTGAGAGATATGGTAGAGCATCACAGCTCCTACGCCGAGTGTGTCACGCGCTCGGCGTCTGCCTTCGCGCCACCGTCTCTGACGGAGTCCCCTCGAAGCCTCCGAGGTGCAGGGGCCGGCGTCTTTGATTGCGACAGCAGGCGACTCTCATGCTCATCTACTGAGATGCTCGTGGGTAGTGAGGAGGCACCTGACATCCTGCCGGCCGTGGACGCACTGCGCGACAGGGCCTACGCTGGTGAAATTCCGTCGAACCGCTCTCTGTGGGTCACGCTCGTGTGGTCGTACTGCGCTCTTGACCAACCGAGCGGCGCCCTCGATACATTCCACCTAGCTACGCGCCGCTTCCGCTTCTCGTCTGCGACCATGCAACACATGGCGACGTTGCTGCTGCCTGTCCTGTGCCGGCACGCGCAGCTAGAGGAGGCGATCAACTTGTACGAGACCTACTTAAAGGTGAATGACGCCAAGGAGGATTTGGACGACTCGTCGGCATCATCGCACCACCGCAGCCGCCTCGAGGATGCCGACGCTCGACGGTGGCTTGCCGAGGCGGCAGCTCAGCGAGGCGATTTGAAGCGCGCTCAAAGCTTTGCTGGGGGTGCAAGGAGATCGCCAGGGGGTGTAACCGCTGCTGACGATGAGCCTCGCGCCACCGCCAACAATTTGTCGCCGCGGCCGACAATAGACTCGCTCTTCCACGACACGCCCAGGCTGAAAAAACTAGCCAAGCTGGGTTGTGGGCCACATCTATCCGCTACTTCGGAGGATTCTGGCCGAACACGAGGTCCGGAGGCGGCGCCGCGCTCTTCAGCCGCGCCGTCATCGCTGCCGGTGCTTCAGACGCTTAGCTGCAAAGCGGTGCGCCAGCTCTTTCGCTCCCTTTGCCGAGGCAGCAGTGAGACACATTCAGACGCGCGACTCTGTGCCGCGCTCTGCTGCTGGTCGCACCTCTATGGCCCTGCGCTAAGTGCCGCAGCTGACCTTGACGGGGATGCCATGAGCGGCCATTGTGACGGTACCCACAACTGCTGCACATCTCCCCCGCCACTGGAGGACGTGCACGAGCTGCTGAATCTGTTCGCATCCCACCAGCGCTGGAAGGACGTGCTTTCCATTTTCTGCCGCCTCTTCTTGAGCAGACCCGCCACCGTCTACCTCAGCTCGACGCTTACTGACCTTCAATCGCTCTCAGCATCCATGGGAGGTAGAGAGGGCGCATTGACTGCATTCGAAGCTGGCGAGGCCCCCATCGCAGCACCAGCTCTTCGGCTGGATGCCATCACGCTGAACCTGCTGTTCTCGTCCCTCCCTGCCGCTGCGGCGCCGCTTCTAGTGCGCGCAAAAAAGCTCCTGCCGACCTCACCCAGGACAGCCACTAAAGGTCATGACCTCCCGCAGCTGCAGCACCAGCCCCGCACTGTCGGCGAGGCATACGAGCTGCAGCTCTCCGCTTCCGCTGTCCCTGTCACCGTCGTTCGTCTCCTTGATGATCTTCTCCTTCTTCGCGACGACATGATACTCACCGACCTCGTAATGGCTGCCATCGGACCGGCGCTACTGCAGGTGGGGCAAATCGACCGTGTCTTTGACCTTCTCGCACGCACACCGATGATGGTGTCGGCCTCGCAGCGCAAGGCACCAGCGTATGTGTCAACAGAGCATCAGGCTCTGAAGGCGGAGCTGGTCGCGCTTGGGTACGCCACGTTTGCGTTGTGTCCCTCGTCGGCGCGGCGACACGAAATGGTGCGGCAGCTGCCTCACTTGTTTCCGCCCGAGGTAGTGCGCCGCTTTGCCTCTGGGGGCGAAGGTGATACGTCGAGTAGCTATGCTGTCCTCGAGGACGGTGCTGTGTTGGAGAACCACTCGCGCGTGGTAAGGAGGTCTGCCACTACCGCTGCTGCTCTCAAGTTGGATCACTCATTGCCGCCCCACTACAGCGCCAATGACCAGTGCTGCTGCAGTGGCGTCGATTCTTCGCAGTCCAGCAGTCGTGCCAACATCACTAACACCGCAGCACTGTCCCTGCTTGATCTGAAATCGCATGCGGCTACCCCCGCCTCTGCTGGCAGTGGGGGGCAGCTCAATACCTCTACGCGGCCGGGCCGTCGATCCAGCGCCGCCACGCTTACCTCTCTCGCTGATGACGCCATGCGCCGAGACTATGTCCGCCTGCAGGAGCGCCGCTTCAACGCCTTCACGGGCAGCCACGCCGACGCGGAGCGGGATCCCCGCCCGATCCCAAAGGGCTTACACGATCATGCGAGCGGCTGGGACTTCTTCGGCCGCGGCGGTGAGATGGTGTTTGCGAACCATAACCGCACCTCACACCCTTTCACGATGCGGCCGAAGGTGATGCGAGACCTGCGCAATCCCTACCGAGGGTGGAACCCACGCCGGAACAGCTCGCTGGCGCACAAGGAAAACGTAGTGAAGTGGAATGGCAAGAGTGCCGTGTGAGCGGAAATCGGGAGAGGATGAGGGGAGGGATGGTGGTGGTGGTGGTGGAAGGAGGGTGCCGTAAGGATTTGACGTGTGCTTGTGTGTGCGATTGCGTCTGCGCAGTGTGCTGTACTCAGGACAGACTTCACAGAATTTTGCAATCGTTTTTCCTCTGTACCAGAGAGCCGCGTTCTCTCTCTTCCGGTTGACAAAGGGAAGGCGCAGCGCCTGCGCAGTGTTTCTTGGCCTGCTGCAGTACCTGCGCGAAGACTCCACTCACACGCCTCTTTTCCTCTCGCCCGTCCCCCAGTCTCCCTCGCTCTATACCTTCTCTGCAGGTACTTGTGTTCCTACTTTGCGGTCTTCTCTTGTGATGATGGCTGGGGGTGGGGGTGGGTGAGAGGGGTGATGGCGAGAGGTGGGAGCGGTGGGCAGGAGGGGGAATGCGACTCGTGCTACGCGCAGCGCACTCGTGCATGAGTCCTTACAGATGTGTACACTGGCTTGCATGAACTTCTTCTTTCACTCTGTCGTTCTACTCGCTCAGCTGTGCGTGGTTTTTACCTGTGACACTGGAGGTGGCCATGAGCAGCTTCCAAGCACACGTAGCGAAGCTGGCGCGGGCGGCGGAGACTGTCTCTACCGGTGCCGAGCAGGGCCCCCCTGCTGTGGCGATCCCGCTGAGCGAGGCCGCCCACTCGTTGCCGCCACACATAATCGCCGCGACCGACCCAGTCAAGCTGAACAAGCAAGCCCCGATTTTTCGCTGCCCTGCATGGGCCGGTCTTCCGTCGCAGCCTTTCCACCTCTACTGTTTGCGGGGAAAAGTGCCGTATCCCGCTCTGGGGCTGCAACGGTTTCCCTACTATCTGTTTGGCAAGAACTCAGTGTGTGACTACGTGCTGGAGCACCCCTCTATCAGCTCCATGCACGCCGCGCTCATCTTCAACAAGGAGCACGCCTGCTTTGTGCTGCTCGACCTGGGCTCCACCAACGGGGTGCGACTGGAGGGGAAACGTGTGGAGCCGCGCAAGCCGATCCCCATCGCGGTCGGGTCGGTGATGCAGTTTGGCTACAGCACGCGCACCTACGAGCTCCGCGTGGGGGCACCACCGCCGCTAAAGCGTCTTCGCGAAGACGGTGACGAAGGCTCTGAAACGCTGCGGCACGCGTCGAGCTCGGTATTGACGGGGAGTGCACACTGTGGTGTAGACGAAGCGTCGCTTTCCGCTGCAGTCGTCAGGACTGCCATCTGTCCGACGACAGCGCTAAGTACCGCCGTCACTTCGGCCACTGGTACCACTGCAGCTGTCTCGCCGGCACCCGAAAGGCAGGTGGCGGGGGAGCCAGCAACACCCGCTGCAACGGTAGAGGCGGCCGCTTCCAAGGACCATAGTGCTCTCCCTGTTGCTATTGGACAGACAATTGAGCCTGCAGCGATGACCCTAGCGCAGGCAACTGTGAGCGCCGCCGGTGCCTCACTGACAGAAGGTGTGGCAGCCTCTGGATCGACGGAGTACGCCCCCATTCACCTCTTCCAGCTCGTTATCAAGCATAAGGACGTCGAAAACCCCGTCTCGCGCGGGCGCAACAAAGGTGAGATCATCACCCGCTCTCGCGCCGACGCACTCGACATGGCGCGTTACATTCTGGCCGAGCATCAGCAACGAGTGCCAGTCTCCCCGGCACTTGGCTTTTCGCCGTGGACTGCCGATGAGTTTGTCGCCACTGTTGGCGAGTACTGCGAAGTGTCAGCAAAGAAGAAGCGTGGCGATCTCGGAATGGTTGAAAAGGGCGCCTTCGCGGATGAGATCGACAAGGCGGCGTTCAGGCTGCGCTGCGGGGAGGTGAGCGCACCAGTGGAAACGCAGCTGGGTGTGCACCTCTTGTATCGCTGCGACTGAGCATGCCTGCGCGTGTGTTGGGTCAGACTGTAGTTGCAGGTCATCGTTGTTTTTTTTTTTTTCTTCTCTGTGTGTGTGTACGGGTACGACAGCAGCACAGCGAAAAGCGAAGAGTACTCGAAATGTCTCTTAATTTTGTTCTCTTGTTTTTTTTTTGCTTCTGGCGTATTCGGGTGCGGGGGCGGATGAGGGCTAGCCGTGGTGAGACTGACGAAAGGCACACCAACGCCGCTGTGGCCATTAATGGGGCTCTTCGTGGTTCTGCTGTTGTTAGTGTGGCAGTAATCCCTCCCACCACTGTCGTAGCAACGCTCGAGGGCGCTGTTCTGGCGCATGTGTGTAGCTGACCCTGCCGACTGCTGTTAGGATTCTCTTCCTCTTTCTCCTCCTCCCCGTCACGCCGTTCTTGTTCTCTCTTTTTTCCTTCGCGCGTGTGCGTGTAGGTGTGTCTCTTTATCCATCCGCTAGGCGCCGGGCGTCGCCCGCAGATCCCACCCCTCTCTTCCACACCACTCACACACGCCTTTCCATCGCCAAAATATTTTGCCCCACATTTCCCGTTCGACCGCTCTTTTCTTGTCGCCCGCGCAACGAGAGCAACGGCGGGTGCGAGAGCGCGAGACGCAGCGGTGGTGAAAGCGAACGACCAACAACAAAAAGAGGTGGAGTGGCCAACGCGCACGAGTGCACGGGCCCATGCGAGCACCTGCCGCCTGCACGCTTGCGGTTATATACGCAGTGATTCGCCTTTTCTTTGAAGGTGTGCTGCAGTTGTTGCTGTTGTGTGGCGTTGTCTCGCCATTCCTTTTTTCTGACCTTTCTACCCCTTTGCCCTTCCATCGCGTTGCTCTGCATAATTCTTTTCCTTGCCGTTTCTCTCTTCGGCTGTTGTTCGCTACGTTGTCGAAGTGCGTCGTAGCCCCTCCCCTCCTCCTCCCCTCTTCCCACCGAGACGCACATTACTCTACACACGCGCTGCTGCTTTTCTTGCCTCTTTCCTCACGCTCGAGCCCATCCTCGCCACACGGTCGTTTTCTCCTTGGCGAGCGGCGCTCGTTCGATTGCTTACGACGACGGACTTCTCGCCGTTTCATCACTGCGCTTTCTCATCTTGTCTTGCTTCTCTCCCCTCAAGAGCCTCTTTTCGATCTGCTTTGCTTTCTCTTCTTGTGGGATTGTTTTTCACTGGAGGCTTTGTCGGGTTGCCTCCTCTCTTTCTCTCT
Source organism: Leishmania panamensis (assembly GCF_000755165.1). Lineage (NCBI taxonomy): Eukaryota > Euglenozoa > Kinetoplastea > Trypanosomatida > Trypanosomatidae > Leishmania > Leishmania panamensis. The sequence goes on along the minus strand of NC_025868.1, from coordinate 206,000 downwards.
GTTTCCAGGAGAGGTGGACGCGCTGCATGCCTCCCTCTCCTTGTAACCGTTTTACACACGGGCGTATCAGCGACTGCATCGGCGTCAATTCATCCTGCGTGTTCTGCCTTTTCTATCAATGCCGCTCTCCGCCCAAGGTGTGCTGAAGTTTCTCAATGACCAACACCGCTGCTATGAGGCCTTTGAGCAGATCTCCCTGACCGGGGCAGGGACTGGAGGTGCTCCCTTGTCGACGCATGTGCTTTTCGACTCTGCCGTCGTACCGAAGTCGGACTGCGACGGCGCTGGTGGCGGTGGAAATGCTGGCAGCACGGCAAACGGCGTCATCCACGCAACCACAACCCCTAAGGTGACTGTGCGCGCGCCATCCTCGCGGGTCTTGCAGCTCCCTTGGCCACCGCTCCAGCCTCAGGGACCTACCCCAACTCAGGCGCACGGTACCATGTACGTGTGCGAGCTCCCGGAGGGCATGTGGAACTCGATCGCTGCCATCACACCCACGACGGCACCGTCGCAACAGCAGCTCGTCTTCAGCACCGAGGCTCCAGCTTTCTGCACTTCGCAGAATCCTAGCTTTGAGTACTCCGGGGACGACGGAGACGGCGAGCGTTCAGAGCGGTCGCTTCCAATAACCCCGACGATAACTCCCATAGGCGCTATCGATCACAAGGACTATGCCGAGGAGATGCAAGGGGAACCGGGAAGACTCAGCAACTATGATAAGAGTCTTTTTGCCTCAACTGGAGATGCAGGTTCGGTGGCAGCAGTGGAGGGCATTCAGCTACCACAGTTCTCTTGCACAACCGGACAGCGCGTGATGGAGTTGTCCACATCTCCGCAGGCGCTGCAGGCTCCTGGGGAGGACTTGAAGAAGGCCTCACATGCGATGCAGGCGGGGTGGAAAGGGACGGACACGAGCTCTATTCGGTTGCAGTCACAGCTAAGCCAGCCACCTGGTGCGGCCGCTGCCGAAGCTCTTGTAAAGAGACATAGTGACACTGTCACTGTTGTTCTGTGGGTTGCAGGTGATGCTGCTGCAAGGGCGGTTGGCACGACAGTCATGTCGCAGGTAGAGGGCGTCTCCTACCCGTTCACTTCGGCATCACAAGCCACGCCGCCGTGCCAGCGCGATCCGCAGTTCTCGCCTTTCACGGCCACGGCATTTCCGAAGGCGGCCGCTTCTGCGGTCACCCCAGTTGGAAGCACCGACAGTGGCGAAAGCCTGCCAGGGTGCCTCTGCTTTGCTGTACGTGATATCGGTGAGGCAGAGAGCAACGACACCGATTTTTTGACGCCACGCGATCGTCGTGTGCAGATGCTGACGCTGCAACTGGAATCGGGCGCGGTCGCCTATGCAGCGAAGTGCATATCCGATGCGCTTGTACGTGTCTCCAGCAACTCGCCATGGTACGGTCTCATGTCACCGCCGGGGATCGGTGGCGACGGTGTCTCTCCCTTAGTGGACCGCCCTGTGCCGAGCAGCATTTCCTTTGTGTTCCACAAAGGCGGCATCACGCGATGTATGGCCGCGCTGCGGCAGAACTTGCCTGGGCTCATCTACGCGTGCCGCGGTGGTCGCAATACCTTGTCGCTTTCCTTGCTGGATGGTGCTAGCGGCGCTACGGGTGCTGATGGCAGCCGCATCTCTTCGCCGTCAACGAGCCGGGGTGCCGCAAATCCATTCGAGCCGCCGGCGTCGCACGGGGTGGCCCAAGTCGGTAGCGCGCTTCTGAGGCCTTCTTCATCACCAGCGGGCGGCGGCACCACTAGCGCTGGCGCCTCGCAGATGCAGCTACTCCCGGGAGAGATGCAAGGCTGGCGTAAGCGGCTTACCACCAGTGTGCTCTTCCATGGTGGCATCAGCGGAGTCCGCGGGCTACTCCCTCACTACGTTTCTACACAGCGCAACGAAGCCATGAGCACGATGGCACCGCACTCGCCATACGCGTGGACAACTTCGTCACTGCAGGCGCCGCTGTCGAAGCAGCGCGCGGGCGACGTAGATGGCCGCTATGGCAAGAGAGGAAAACGCGGCAATAGCCGCACACGCGCAGGAGCGTCAACGACGAACTCGCCGGCATCGGGGCAAGACGAATCAAGCGCCTCCTCCTTTGAGGATCTCACGGACGAGATGACGGCGATACGGCTCGGCTCATGTTACTCTCCGCCGCGTCCAGCCCTCCCACAGGACGGCGGCCGTGGCGGAGGCAGTGCACCAGTTCTGCTCACTGCGGCAGACTGGGAGCTCGTCTTTGACGCCCCGTGTGAGCTGCAGCGCTATCCGCAGCAGCACGGGGACGTACCGGAGAACCACACAACACACGGTGCGACTTCGACACCGGTGCCGCCGCAGGCAAGGAGATTGAACGCGGACCGCTGGCGGGCCTTTCGTCAAGCGGTATACGAGCGAGGCGGGCTGGCCGATGACAAAATCCGCTTCGAGGTCTGGTGCTACCTGCTCGGAGCCTACGCTGTAGGCTCCACTGAGGCCGAGCAAGCAGAGGTGCGCAGGAAAGAAGAGGATCTCTACATGCGTCTTACATCCCAGTGGAAATCGTTTCTGCCTGAGCAGGAAAAGCACTTCGCCGCCTACCGGGGTGCCAAGCTCTCCATCATGAAGGATGTACAGAGGACCGACCGTGCGCACCCGGCCTTTTGCGAGGATGACTCCGACATGCTCCGTGTTCTGCAGGAGCTCTTGTTGGCGCATGTGATGCTGGACATGGATCTTGGCTACAGTCAGGGCATGAGCGACGTCGCGGCGGTGGCGTTGCTGGTCACGTCAGCCTCGCTTCCTCCTGCACCACATCCGTTGCCGGCGTCTGAGGCCGCCATGTTCATGTGCTATCGCAGGATACTGAGCGAGCACATGTCGACAAACTTTACCATTGAGGCACGCATGGCGGGCGCGCCGTACGCGACTGTGAAGGGGCTGCAGCGCAAGCTGTACCAGACGCAGGTGCTGGTGCGGCACTTCCACCCGGGCCTGTACAAACATCTCACACAAAACTGCATGGTGGAGGACATGTCTTTCTGCCTCCGCTGGATCCTGGTCTGCTTCAAGCGCGATCTGCCGAGCATTGCGGACACGATGCGCTTCTGGGATGTGCTTTTTGCCTGCCCGTACACCACATCGTACGAGGTGGTCGTCACGGTGGCGCTACTTGGCGCACTCGCCCCCCAGATCATAACTCACATACAGGCGCCCGAGACGCTCCTACAGTTTACGAACGTGCTGAGCTCTGGAGCAAGCCTTGACCAGATTCTTGTGTGTGCGCGGCAGTTCTATGAGAACGTCTGCGTCGTTGAGGCACGCGAACTGCGCCTGTGTCTGCGTCGCCAGGCCGCTGGAGCCACAGCAATTGCGAGGGGCGGTGCACGAACTGGCGGCGCTGACGAGCCGATGCCTGGTTGCTCTGGTGGTCCAAACGCCAAGGCAGCGGCAACGCCGGTGCTCTTGCCAGCAGGGAAGGTCAACGTTGGCGATGACGATGCCGACTACTTCCCAAGCGTCGAGGAAATGGTCCAGTTGTTTCTCCAGACGGATGGACCTCTTTGAAGAGAAACTGAACAGGTGGTGAAGGAAGAGGGGGTCGCCGTGGTGGATGTGATACAGCCATGGCTGGACGGTCTCTTCAGTGAGATGTGCGCTTACTCTGTTGTTTTTATTTTTTGTGGCTGCTCTCCCTCTCGCACTCCGTGTAGGCGTGTGAATGGCTCTCAGCGGGCCCCTTCCTTGTCTCTCCGTTTGCCCTCTGACAGAAGGAAGGGGAGGTGGGTGGGGATGGGGGACCGTTTCTCTCGCCACCCCCTCGACCATATTTTCGCGACGCGTTGTCATCGACCACAGACAAAACACCCCGTGGGGGCTTACTTAGGTGCCGGTGCTCTTGTGTGTCTCTGGAGGGGAGGGGTATTGGTTGCACTGCGGTACGAGAGTTCGCAGTCTCCGCGAGATGACTGAGGCTGCGACTGTGTGTCATACCTGCCTTGTTCCACTTGCATCTCTGTTTGCTGGTTGGTGCTTGTGTGCCCTCGTTCGGGCGCACAGTTGCACTGCGAGTAGTCCGGTGGTTTCGTGTGAGGTGTGCCGCACTCGCCCACTAGGAGGAGGATATCGGATGTGTTGCCGCGACATCCTTCACAATTGACCTTCACACATTCGACTCGTCTCAACTTGGGCGCGTGCCTCTTTTTTTCTCTCTCTCCGCTGATCTGTCTTGTCACAGGTGGAGCGCGCGGGCATGCATGCGCCCTCCGTCTGAGGACGCTCCTATTCACTTGTTCTTCACTCCTCAACAAAATCGCTCCCCTCAAAAAACGAAGCGAACGGTTGGCGAGCAAGCACAAGGACGCCGATTAAAGGACGCGACTGCTGCCGCCGTCCAAGCACATACACACACCCATGCACCCAGACGTACTCGGCGCGACCTATAGCTGCTCTACTCCTGCTCTGCAGCAGAGCCGAAAACAGACGAAGGTAAACGACAAGGCGAACGCAGTAGTTCAACCGCGCAGATGACCTTTGCACCTCTCTCCCATGCCTGCTATGACCACCCCATCCCTCCCTCGCTACCGTCACCGCGAGAGTGCCAGGTCAGTCGTCCAGCGGCTCCATGCGATTCCAGTGCAGCTGTTGCCTCCGCACGTCTTTCCACTACAGTACTTTGCCTGCGGAGGCGGTGGTGACGCCGATAAAGACGCACCGTCTGTTTCGCCGGCAGCTCCGTTTGATGCTGCCGCGGCCGCCAGCGATGGTGCCACAAGCGATGGATGCACCGAACTCGGTGCCAATTCCGTCTGTTTGGTTATCGCTGCCCCTGCCGCTGCCACCATGGTGTCGCCAATGCGCGCATCGGCGACTGGCGACGCCGCACTTTTCTCCGCTGTTGCCTCACCAGCGGCCGAGCAGCGCTTAGCGTACGAGGTGGCCGCCGCACATGCGCTGCGCGGCGGGCGTGTACTGCTCATCATCAGCCCTACGAGTCAAGCCTTCTCGCTGGCAAGATTTTCGGTGACCGTAGAGAGGCAATGGGTGGCGCTGCAGCAACGACGGCCAGAGACACGAAGTGCGCGACGGACCGACCCCACAACGGTGGATCAAGCTGAGGACGTCAGAGGGGTCGGCTGTATTGGGCGCCCTACCTCGTCCTCTGCGTTGCCGTTGCAGTCGCTCAGCTCAACCGTTCAGCTGCGCGCCCGTCAGCGAGCGGTGCTGGACGCTGTTCAGCGAGTAGAGGTACTGCCTTGTACTTCAATGGACGACCTCTACGCCGTGTGCCAGGCCTACACGTTCCCGATCGTTTCCGTAGGAGGCGCTACGACAGCGGCTTCGGCTCCAGAAGAAGCACCGGGCTCGCCGCCCTCAGTTGTGTCTGGTGTTACAAGTCTGCACAGCAGTTGGCGGCTGAGTGTGACGAGTGAGCCGAAGGTGAGGCCCAAGTCGGCGCTTTCGTCTTCGCCATCTTTAGCGGATTCCGGTGCAGTGACAGCCATTGCCTCTGCCGCTGTCCCTGCCTCACCCCTGGAAGCTTTTGGCGCTGCGGGATCTTCTTCCATTTCTGTTGGCTCCTCCACGCCGCATCAGGTGGACATCGTACCGTTCTGTATCGTGGACGGGTTTGTGGGGTCAATGTCGACGTCAGCGGCGCTCGAGCGCGCGTCAGGTCAGGTCATCCCGGTTCCGCATTACGTGCTGTGCCTTCTGCAGCGTCGTCTCAAGTGTGCCCTGATGGTGGTGGAGAGGGGAGCGAGCGTGCCAACGGATGGCTGCACTAGTGGTCACGCTTGTCGCGCTTTCTCCTCATCGTCAGAAAGTTTGTCCTCCGTAAAGTTTCTCTTTGGTGGGCATCTACAGAGCCAAAGCGACATCTGCGCCGCCCTGCCCTCTCCTGCGAGGGTGCTTGCCGCTTCAGACCTGGTACAGCGGCTGCGTGCTCCCCACGTGCATCCATCCCCAGTAGTGTCGGTTTCTCACACCGCGTCATCACTGATGCAGACATCGGCGGAGCGCTTCAGCGAAGCCAGTGGTGGGGTCGAGCGGCAGCCAGGAAGGAAAGCGGCACGATCCGATGGAGCAGCTGAGCAGTCGGCGCGCACGTGGTTCTCGCAGGCACCGCCTGTCTCCCTCCATGACGTGCAGTTATCTGTAGCCTACATTGAATGGGACGCTGTGTGGCACCCACTGCAGCACGGAGAACGTCAGGTGGGGGCTCACGGTGCATGCACCAGCGCCACGTCACTACAGGGTGGGCTTCTCCTTCCTTTGAGCGTGGCATGGCGATACCGCGTGCACCTCATGAAGGCAGCCGTTGACGAAGCTGCCAGCGCGCGGGTCGACGGGACTGATAACCTCTTGCACAAGCGCCAGAGCAGTGGGCGTGGGTCTCTCTGGCCTCCTTCCCGTGGTTCGCGTCGGCCATCGGGAGCGCTAAGCATTTCCACCAGCACACCCAGCAGCCTGCAGTACACTGGAGCATGGGTGCGAAGCACCCAGTGGCGCCACCTGTAGCCCCGCTAGTGTTTGCTGAGGATTGTGAAGGTTGCGTCTGCGTAGTTTGTGTGGGCTAAAGCCGAAGTCTGTGCGTGTGTCTGTATCGCTCTATTCGTTTGGTTAGCCATGACCCTCTCTGCTCCTGCTGCCTCTCACACAGGCAAGGCCATAAGTGATCTCAAGCGAACTCATCTTCGCAACGTTGTGGAGGTAGAGGCGTGCGTGAGGGTGGAGGGGGGAGCGACGTGGAGGAGGGGGCGATGCTTTTCTGTCCCTTGGTCGCGCCCTCTCTCCCCCTTTTCTCCCTCTGTCATACGGAAGGCTTTCCTCCTCGCCACCAGCCGTGTGAACGTTTCTTACGAGGAAAGGATTACCCTGGTTGTCATCGCTCAGGGAAAATCTGCAACCCACGCACACACACACACACACACACACACGCACCGCCATCGCTGTACTAGCGCCCGTCGAGAGGAGGAGAATGCTGTGCGGCATCTGCGCATGACCGCTCTTGCTGACTCGCTCTCTCCTCTGCTTTCACGCACCTGCCACCGTCTCCCTTGACGCGCGTCTCGTTTCCACACGCCTGTTGATACCCTTTCTTTTGGCGCTGGTCGATGCACCGATGCCCCCCCCCCCCCCCACATTGGTGGCTCACAATGCCCGCCGGACTCGTTCGCAGAGTGTAAATTCGCTCATACGCACAGACAGACCCCCTCTCCCTCAATACGCTGCGATTTGTTCTCGTGGAGACGGCGATATCCCCCCCTTCCCCAGTGGACTCGTGTTTGGGGGCAGGCCGAAGTCATTAGTGCTCTGTTTTGGGTGTCGTCTGTGTGCTGTTTCGCTGTTGTTCTCTTTTCTTTTCCCCATTTTATCTTAACCGGTGGCGGTCAAATTTCGTCAGTGTATGGAGGAGGAAGACTCAATTCTGGGCTTGGCGCCTGCCCCGCTCCCGTTTCACACAGACGGGGAGGAGTCGGTCTCGGCGAACGGCTACATGATAGATGTGTCCAGCAGTCAGGTGGCTGCAGGCGCGGGCGCTGAGGGAGGCAGCAGCTGGAGCTTCGAGCACGCCCTTCGCGCAGCCAGTGCGGCCGCGGAGAAGGGCGACGGCAACGACGCTGATGCGGGACGGAGTGGTGGCACTGATGACGATGAGGACGGCAGCAGCGACGCCGTTGTCAACGGCGAGAAGCGGGCGGGGGATGTGATGGACTTCCGCGACGGTGGCACGTCCTCTGGCGCAGAAGGTCACATGGATGACGCTAGTTTGCTGAGCATTACAGACAAGAAGGCGGCAAAGCGATTGGGTAAGAGGCTGTACAAGCAGTGGAAGAAACTGCAGAAGGCCTCAAAGTTGAAGAAGGACAGGCACAAAAGCAGCAAGAAGAAGGGCTCCAAAAAGGAGTCAAAGCACAAGGAAAAGGTGGCGAAGGACAATAAGGCGCGGGGCAGCAGAAGCAGCAAGAGGAAGGGTACCAAGGCACGTGGGGACGAGGACAACGATGCTGGGAACATGTTCCTGAACATGGCAGACGGCACGGGTGAGGTGAATGACGAGTTTGGGTTGGTGCCCGCGGACGATCTCTCCGACGCGGCGGCAGCCATTGAGGCGCGTTTACACAAGGCGTCCCTGCGCGAATCCAAGATGCGGGCGGAGAAGGCGATTAAAAAAGCGGCGCAGCGGAAGACGAGCTCGGCGGAGATCGTTTCCATTGCCAAGGAGCTGGTCGGTGCCATGGCGAAGGCGCGGCAGCTAGACGACGACATCGTCAGCGGCCGCAGCACTCGCCCCGGCGCCTTTCCGCTCAACCGCGTAGCCCTCAAGAACACTGTGCAGGCTCGGTGCCGGCAGAAGTATATGGTGGGCCCGCTCGTCGAGGCTGGCATCCTGCAGGAGCTGAGCTACTGGCTCTACGACGTTGACCGCGCTGATCCAGCTCCGTACGAGCTGCGCACGACGGCACTCGACATACTGGTCTCTCTGCCGATGGAAGGTAGCATCCCGATGACGGAGGACCTCACCGCGTTCATGGGTGTGAGCCGCGAGCACCTTATCAAGACGGACCTAGGTCGCGCTCTCAATGCGCTTCGCCGCTACAACGACGAGACGATTGACAACAAGGGTAAGTGCGTGGAGCTGCTGACCTCCTTCAGTCGTGTGATCAGCGGCACGTCGGATAAGGACCAGACGGATGAGCGCAAAAGCAAGGCGGTGTGGAAATGCCAGCGCGACCCAACGGTGGCCTCGCCCTTTGAGGTGCTCGAGACCTGCTCGGAGGCCTTCCAGAGGTCATTCATGAAACCTGACCCGCGTGATCCGACGTCGTACAACGGTGTGCTGCCATGGCGGCCGCCGGTGGCAACCATAACAAACGTTTCAGGTAAGCTGAGCGACTACATCGAGAAGACTACCATTGATCCATGACGTTAAAGTTGTGAGTGTACGACAGTGGCAGCTGCACTCCTCCTGAAGCCGTGCAAACTTCTCCCCACCCTGTGTGATCTACCAGCTTTTAAGCTGGAGAGAGAGGAGGAGGAGGGCGTGCTGACGCGCGCCCTTTTCCACTGTGAGAGACACCCACCGCGCCGCTCTACCAGGGTGGCGTTTCTACACAGGTCGTATGGCAAGGCGATGCTGTTTTGTCCCTGTGGTGCCAATGTTGGGCCTCACGAGGCAAAGGGGTGGATGATGGGAGGTCTAATGGGGGTGTGCGTTGTCGTACTTTCTGTCCTCGCGCTTGCTTTCTTCGGCCTTTATGTCTGTATGCTGTGGTCTCTCTCTCTCTCTGTCGGTGGGGGGGGGAGGGGTGACATGTGAGACTCCGCACTTCCCTCTTTTTCCCCACCACTCTTGTTGTGCCATCGAAAACAAAAAGAAAAGCAGCTTGAAAAGCTCGCGGGGACGTAATCGGGGTAATCTTGCTCCCTTCCGGAGTGCCGCTTCCCCCTCCCACCCTTCGCTTTGCGACCTCTACGCAATCGTCGTGTTATGCCGAATAGGAGAGCCTCACACCCCGTCTGTCTTTCCAGGTTGGTGACTCTGGTCTGTGGAATACGCACATGAGCTGTAATTGCCTACACATAAGCGTTTGCCTGAACGGGCGTGCGTCCACCTTGCCGCCATTTCGTATCGCTTCCTTGGACGGGTTTTCCTTCCTTCCTCCACCCCTCCTCCTGGTGGGCCTCGCCTACACCGACTCCTTCATCCTTTTTTTTTTGTTTGCCTCCTTCCCTCTTCTCGCTCTACTTACATTTCTCGTGGCCCCTCCCCTTTCAATCTGCGCGCTTCATTTGCCCCTCTTGCCGATTATACCCTCACTCATGGACGCAGAAACGCAACCATCATCGCTGTTGCCCGTGGCCCACGTGCATCTGTTCAACAGAGGTTTTTTCCTTCTTCTTTACGCTTGAAGCACACTGCTCTGCCCGGCCTGCTGAGGGGGGAGGCAGCGAGCGAGCGTGTCTCTGTACGGGAAAAAAAGGCCTGAGCACGGCAAAACTAAAGCCCTGTGTCTCCCCTCCCGTGTTCGCTTTTTTTTTTTTTCTCTCTGTTTTTCTTCAGTAGATATCCACGCTCACTGAAACTCTTTGTTATTACCAGCTTGACTCGTTGTTCTCCTCTCCTCTACCCCTCCATTAGTTGCTCTGGTCGTGTGTGTGTGTGTTCGCGCGGTTATCTTGGTGAGCATCTTGGCGGCGCAGTCTATCTTCCATGCGCCATTGGCTCCGTCACTCGTATACACACACATTCACGCGGATAGCACACTCACAAGGGCGCCATCCAAGTAGTGCCCTCACGTTCTTCCCCTCATTTTTCTTTCCTTCTCTTTGATTGCTCTTGTTCTCCTTGTCTCTCGCGTTTCGCGTTCTCTTTCACTTTCCCTCGCTTCATGTGATGTCAGATAAGCCGACGCGGTCTCGGCGGCCCTTGTCAGCCGCTCAGATCTCTGCGCGTGCGTCAGGTTCATCCCGCCCGCAAGCGCAGCGGAGCGTAAGCAGCGGGGGTACAGCGCGGGCGCAGGCGACCACTCCTGTGTACAGGCCGCTGCGCTACGTGGGCCGCGGCAGTTTTGGTGTCGTGGTTCTCGCCGAGGAGCTGCATACAGGTGAAAAAGTTGCTATCAAGCGTGTTCACTATGATGCCCGCCTGCACAACCGGGAGGTGGCGATCTTGAACTCCGTCCTGGTCGACGACCCGCGGCACCAGCAGACGTCGAGCACGGTTGGCGGAAGCGCGGGCGTGTCGCGACTCTCTGGTGGCGCGATAGGGGCCTCGTTCAGTCCCTCTCTGTCGGCATCATCATCCTCGCACACTGTGGAGGACGTGCACCTCTGGGCTGGCAGACACCATCCCAACATCGTCGAGCTGCTCGACTTCTACGTCACCTACGACACCTCGTCGGAGCAAGCGCTAGGGTTGGATATGGTTGGTGCCGGAGGTACCGGTGCGGGGTTTGAGTTTCTATCTTCGCATCACCCAACAGAGCATCGCTACCCGTTGAGCGGTGGCCGTGGCCCCACCTCCCCCGGTGTCCTGTCCGCCTCCGCGCCCCTCTCGGCATTTGCCTATCTCGAGATGGTGATGGGCTACTTACCAATGGACCTGTGTTACATGAAGAAGTACTTTTTTCGCTTCCACGAAATACCAAGTAGGATCGCATCCAGCTCAGCATCTCCTCTCGTTTCCCCGGTGCAGGCACCGACAGATCTGTCCTCCGGCGAGCTACCGGAATGCATAGCAGGCCGCCCCCCGACGTCACCCAAACACCCTAGCACTGATTGCAAAGGTAGCAGCAGCTGTTGCCACAGCAGCACCGGCACCAGCGGTGGCGATTTTCGCAACCACCTTCCCTTGAATTGGGTGAAGGTGGTGCTATTCCAGCTTGCCCGGGCGTTAGCGTTTATGCATGCGCGTCATGTCTGCCACCGTGACTTGAAGCCTGGCAACGTCCTTGTCGACCCCCATACCGGCCGCGTGCAGCTGTGCGACTTTGGCAGCGCAAAGCAGATAATGCAACCAGCGGAGGAGAAAAACGTGTCGTATATTTGTTCCCGCTACTACCGCGCCCCTGAGCTACTCTTCGGTGCGCTGCACTACGGATGCGCCGTAGACATGTGGTCGTTTGGCTGCATCGCTGCGGAACTCTTGCGGGAGTCGGGCAGGCCCCTTTTCCGCGGCTGCACTTCGATTGATCAGATGGCAGAGCTCTTCAAGGTGTTGGGGGCGCCGTCGAAGCGGGAGATGTACGCCATGAACCCCCAGTGTGCAGAGGCACTGCTGCGCACCCACGCCATGCACCGCAACCAGAGCTTCCGCCACCGCCCTCATTCTGGCGCTCGCGGGTGCGGCAGCGGTGCCGAGCGGCGGAATCGGTCCTGTGGGCTAGCGCTCGGGGTGGGCTACCAGGCTGAGGAAGAGGAGGACGACGAGTTGCATAGCGGTTTGCAGCAGGCTGAGTACGACGCTGAGAATCACGGCGACTTTCTCCGCGACGCGCTGGATGATGGCATCTTGTCTCAGGCCTCGGTGTCGCCTGGTATGGCAACTGGATCGCAGGTGCCATCCTCCCCAACAGACCCTCGCCATTACAAGAGAGCGTTCTCTGAGCGACCGTCTAGCGTTGCTACAGCAACGCTGGATGACGTGACACCTACGCCGTTCGAGGAGTATTACGATGTGCTCAAGGTGCGCGCGATACCGTGGCGTATGCTCTTTCCAGCTGACACCCCGGTGGAGGCGGTTACGCTTGTGGCGTCACTGCTGTGCTACACACCTGAGAAGCGACTCACGGCGGCGGAGGTGGTTGAGCACGCTTTCTTCGACGACCTCTTCAGCGCTGCAGCTGCTTCACCAGAAACCCGCATATACCACGATACTGCAACTTCCATGGCAAGTGGTGCGACACCGTTCCCCGGCGAAGATCCTGACGCTGCCTCTGCGGCGCTGCGGCTGCCGAATGGTCACCTAATGCCGTTGTCTATGTTCCAGGTCACGGAGGTAGAACGAGGGCTGTATACAGATACCTTCCTCGCGCGCATGGCGCGACAGGCAGAACTGGTGGCTGCTGCCAGGAAGCAAGAGGGGCACTCATGATGCCTTCATTTTTTTCCCGTTTTTGGCTGGTCGAACGCGTACGAGAGACGGGGCAAGTCATCAGCAAGGCCGACGGAGAGGCAGGCAGCGGAACACGTCTCTTTTTCTTCCCTTCGCCGTATTTGCTGCCGTACACACCATCCGCCTCTACGCCCACCCTCGGCTAGAGGCCGATACACACACACACTCTCGGTGAGGAAGAGAGACACACATTGCTCTGGAAATGCCTCTCTCTTTCCGTAAGACAATGTGAGGGAGTGCATTGCGGGTGCGCTGTACTCCATGTTCTTCGTTCCTCTGTTTTTTTCCCTCCCGTGACGTTGCCCCCTCCCCCCTTCCCTACCCCACACTCCCACTTGCCTCCCGCCGTCCATCTTTACTGTTTTCTTTCGTTGCCTTTTCATTTCTCCGTCTTTTCTTTTAGGGTTGTTATTCACTGGCTTTGGTGGCCTCCCTCTTTCGCATACGAATGTGTTTTCCCTGCTTAGGTGCGAAGCGCCGCCGGCGACCACGATGCATCGGCATGTGCCTCCCAATCTCCGCCTTGCCTCTTCCCATTTCGTCTCTGTGCTCTCGCTGGCTGTCACCTCTCTCGCCGCACCCCCGTTCTGGACGCGGCTACAGCGAAGAAAAGCGCAACACGAGTGGGGAATTTCACGCCGGCAACAACGACAGTGCAAAAAAGAAAAAAGGGATGAGGGAGGAGCTGAATTTAGTCTCTCCGAGTGAAAAACAACAAAAAAACAACGAACGCGTCGCACGCTCCCTTTTCCTTCTTTGGCAGGTATTTTTCGCTAGCCTGTTTTGTGTGTGCCTGTCCTCGCTTTCCTCCTCAAGACTGTGTGGACGTGTGTCCGAATACGCCGCCATAGGAGGGAAGGAGAACGCATATGTATGTGTGTGCGTGTGTGCCCATCATTCTCCTGGCCCTGTTCTCCTCTCCCCTTCGACTTCATTCAACTTTTTGTGTCCTTCCTTTCATTATTATCACGTGCTGTTGGCGGGGGGAAGCACTTCAGTGCGTGGCATCCCAGAGTCCAGCACCCGCGGCGTGTGGAGGTCAGAGCGATGCACCGCTGCGGATGCCGGCGGTGAGGCCCCGAACGGCGTTGCGTCGGAGCGCCGGGTGACGGTGAGCACGCTTGTATTCCCTCCCCCCACCGCAGGCCGAGTGCCAGCGTGGCTCGAGTGCATCCCGCCCGGCCCTGACTGGCCTATTGGTGGGGGGCCTGAGCCACCCCGAGTGGGGTGCACCAGGTGACGGCCGGCATGGCAGGCGCGCCTGTGAGGCGGCGTGTGCGGTGGGTGCGTGTAGAATGTGAGGCCGGGGCCGTGCCCAGCTGAGTCGGCGCATTGCTGTAGGGCGCGTGTCTGGTGCTGCGTCACTGGGCGCGATGCGCCTGCGACAGACCGCGGGGGGGGGGGCGTCTGGTGTTTGCCTTGTATTCTGTGGCGTAGCGGGGGACCTTTTGTACGAAATACAGACAAGTACTGTCGTGCTTGCGCAAGTCAGCAGAGTTGTGGACATCTTCGCATGTTGTTTTCTCTCATTACGTCCTTTGCGGTTTCTCCACGTCTGTTCGAGCGTATGTGGAGGTTTGTGTGCGCGGTTCTCTACATGTATCTGCGAAGGCCAGAACGAGCTGCCTCTGGCCAGTGTAAGGGCTTGAGCACACACACACGCACATATATACACGGGCAGACAATCAAGATAATGGACTGTCTATTGCCGGCAGTATCTGCAGTTCTTTCCTCCTCTCTTCTTGTTTTTTTTTTCGAGTTCGCAAGCGCAAGGCGCAATGTGAAGGTGTGTCCTGTGCCTTGTGACGCATACTCCAGCAAGTCGAACAGGGAGAGAGAAACTAAGCGAGGCCAGAGCACCCGCTAGCCTGTGATGGTGCAAGTCTAATGGAGAACCCACTGAAGCCTGCAGAGCGAGGAAGGCCCACGTGTGTGGTCACTGCGACACGGTTTACTCCGTCCCCTTTCTTTTTTGCGTGTCTCTACGCAACGGTTACACTGCGCCGTCAGCCTTTCTCCAAAGAAGTCGGTAGACCGCGAGCACGGTGTGTCCCCTCACTCCTCGTCCTGTCTGGCCGCTCTCAGGCCCTTTCGGTGGCCTTTATCACGCCCCATGCACCCGCATAGTAGTGCTGCTCTATTCTTGTTCTGATCGTGTTTGCCCCATCTATCGCTTCCCTACCTTCTACCTCCCACTCTGCGAGTCCTCACTTCGACTTATCTCACCAGGTATCTGTAAAAGCTAGCCGCTGATCAGATTGGCGATAGAGCACACACCCACATCCACACCCACACACACACACACACAAGACGTAATAAAGGGCGCACTTCAACATCGGAGTCCTTGTATGATCTTCTCTCGGATTTCTGCGTGAACCGCTTCTTGGCCCGGGAACGTGCGTGTGCGTACATTTGGCTGCCCTGGTCCTCAGCTTGAGCTCTCAAGCACGAGTTTGTCGCTCTCTGTCCTACCCCGCCCCGCTCCTCTCCTCTTCTTTCCCCAGGCCCTCCCCTCCCTCTCTTACGCAAGTCTCTCCCGTTTTGTCCGTCAGAGGGTGTTGTGGCGATCGCCCCCTGAAGGGAGGGGAAAAGGAAACGCCCCTGGTACCCAAGCAAGGAAATACTGAGGAAGCAAAATACGCACACGCACACGAGTGACACACGGCGGTCCACTTGACTTTGTCCGATTCGGCGCACTGTATCTCTGTCATTTCTTCTCGTGTTTTCACCCCTCCCACATCTCTCTTGCGTTGGTGCGTGTGTGTATGTGTGTGTGCATTTTCATCCTGGCAAGCATGTACCGTTATTTATCCCGTATCGCCTCAGCGCAGGTGGACCGCATCGGCATCGCCACACTTGCCGCGGGATGGGTGCCGACGCAGCCCTTCACCGCTTCGTGTTTTCAAAGCGCCCCTTTTGAAGACCAAGTCACGCCATCGCTGGTACGGGCTTCGCGTGGCCTACGCATGAGCACCTCTTTCCTCTACATTCCCACCCACAGTGCGCAACGCCGCGGCTTCTCTTCGTCCTACGGACAGTATCATCTAGAGTCTATCAACAGTGGCCATGGCACAGGCAACGCGGTCGATGGTACTGGTGCTGCTGCGGCGGCGCTCTCCTCGAACACGGATGCCGCCACTATTATGACGGCGCGGTCCTTGTCATCCTCTTCGCCGCACGCGGCCGTGCAGGCTGACATTGAAGGGGAACTGCAGACGCTCCGCAGCAGCTATCTGGAACCCTACGATGACGTCTACCGCTTTCTCACACCGTTCAAGAGCACCACACCGATGGTGATGTTTCTGGGCAACCACAGCTCTGGCAAGTCGACCCTGATCAACTACCTGTCTGGTTGCGAGATCCAGGAGACTGGGGTCGCACCGACGGACGACGGCTTCACTGTCATCAAGCGGGGCACGTGTGACATGGATGCCGACGGACCGAGCGTGGTGAGCAACCCCAGCTACCAGTACCAGTCACTACAGCAATTTGGCATCTCGTTCGTGACACACTTCAAGATGAAGACGCGCTCAATGCCGGCATCGTCGCAGATTCCGATGGACATGGTGCTCGTTGACACACCCGGGATGATCGACACACCCGTGCACGCGTCGTCAGAGGAGCAGACGGGGAGCGGTGACCATACCCGTGGCTACGACTTCCTTGCCGTGACGCGGTGGTTTGCGCAGCAGAGCGACGTCATTCTCCTTATGTTTGACCCGGCGAACCCCGGCACCACTGGGGAGACGCTAGACGTTCTCACCAAGTCCCTCACAGGGTACGAGCACAAGTTCTTCTTGGTGATGAACAAGGTCGATGTATTTGAGAAAGTGACGGACTTTGCGCGGGCGTATGGGACGCTGTGCTGGAACCTCAGCAAAGTCATGAAGATGAAGGACATCCCGCGCGTGTACACCACCTCAACGCCGCTGAAAAAGCTGAGCGGGGCGTCCGGTGATGCGCCATCCTCGATCGCGTCGGGCACCGCTACCGTGCCGGCAGCGGAGTTGTCACGCCAGCGAAACGAGATTCTCAAGGAGATACGCGCTGCACCGATGCGGCGCATGGACAACCTCATCACCGAGACGGAGGAGAGCGCACGCAACCTCCTCCTCGCTTGTCGCGTGTCCAAGGTGTTGCGGCAGGAGTACCTTCGGCGCGAGATCTTTCTGTATTGTGCCCTCGGTGCGGCTTGCGTCGCTGGTCCTGCAACAGCCGTGGCCCTCTCTTCCGTGACCATTACCGCAACGGTGCTTGTGGCATTCTTCTCCATTCTCATCGGTAGCGGCGGCCTCGTTGCGACTCGGATGCACCTGCGCGACTTCGAGCGCCGCTTACTGCAGTCGTGCGACAACGCACTTGGCCGCCTCTTTACAGCCAAGACGCTCACGAAGGACGTGGAGATGCGCTGGCAACGCACCGTGAGACCCGAGCTGCTGCGCATCGCTGCCGCGTCGCAGGAGAAGGGCTCCAGTGGCATCATGGCTCTGCCGTCGTGCTCGGCGCGGGCGTGTCGTGGGATGCAGTATGCCATTGACCAGGCGGTTCCGGCACTGCGACGCAAGGTAAGCGAGTACAAGGAAGACTTCTTCAAAAGGCGAGGCGCTGCTGAGGACGACAAGTGAGGAATACGCCCTACGTTCTTGCTCCGCCAGTGCTTATGTTTTTGCTTGAGGCTCTTTGCATTGCCTGCTTGGTTGCTGATGGCGGCGTCTCCGTTGGCTACTGCAACGCACTGGCGTCCTCCATATCAGCGCCTACCCTTTACCGCTGCTTTCGGTCTTTATCTTCTTGTTCTACTCCACTTTATCGTCTCTGTCTGTGCAGTGCACGGCGGTGCCGCCATGAAGGGGGGCACACAAAAGGTGTGTCGAATGAGGGAGGGTGTCTCGTAAGAGATGTGACACACAAGTACGCCTACGTACTCCCCCCAAATGACTACTGGCGCACCACAGTCAGTTTGTAAAAACGAACAAACAAGCAACGAAAAGGAGATGAGCGAAGCTTCTCCCTGGTGGGCCTGGACTACGGCCCAGGCCCTCAAAGTTACCGATTTCTATTGCTCACGCTTCGCTTCATATGCCCGTACGCCGGAGTGCTTCCCCTCTCTCACCCAAACCATTTCTCCTCTGTTGTACCTGTGGAGCATCACGTACAGCGTCTCTTGCCATCTCCCCTCCTTCTTCCTTCCCTCCCTTCGGGAGTCTGCATGACTACATCGTCGTCCTGTTCTCACTGTGAATTGTATTGAAGCATCGACTAGCACACATCAGCACGTGCCACCGCAGCTCACTCTCAGTACATCCCCGCTCCTCTCTCCCTCTTTTCTTCCTCACCTCTTAAGTGGCGCTTACCTCATCGCTCTACTTCCAAATTTGTTCCTTCGAAGAGGGCGTTCCCCCAGCTCAGCCCCTTTGGTTCATCGCAGCACAGAGCGAGAGAGGACGAAGAGCCCACGAGGCACTACTCACGTTCACCATCTCCGCTGCTGTCATGCAATTTGTGATTCACTCCTCCTCCATCCTCGCGCCGGCACTGCAGCATGCGCTCAGGAGCATCTTGAGCGTGCCGGCCCCGTGGGTTGAGACATCTGCCAAAGGCCCTCACCGCGTTACAGTCGATGGACAGACCTTCCACGGGCTCCAGTCGTTTCTGCAGGCGCTACGCCGCACCGCGGTTACGCCGGAGCAGAAGGCGTTTCTCGGCGGAGACGAGGAGCAGATATTGCTGGTAAACCAGTGGGTTTGCGCGGCGGCGGTGCTGGATGTTGATGCTACGTGCGCTGATGCCGACACTTCCACCTCGGTCGCCAAGTTTCTCTACAGTGACGTGGAGCGCATCCTCGCGGCCATGTCGAACGCGGCGTCGCAGTACCTCACCGGAAGCGAGCGCGCCACCATGGCCGACTTGCTCATGTACGCCGCCGCCTTCAACCACTCTGCCCACGCGGAGGTGCTGCCGACCACCATGAAATGGGCTGCATACGCACAAGAGGACGCCTACCTGGCCCCCATTCGCTCGGCGGCTGTTAAGGTGCCGGTGAACAACAAGGCTGGCAAGGCTAGCGGCGTGGCCGCGCCTGCTACTTGGGCGGAAGTCTCATATGTGAAGCCGTCTGAAGAGGAGATTCTGCGCCGCCGTGCGGAGAAGGAGAAAGCGAAGGCGGAGAAGGCTGCTGCCGCCGCAGCAGGAGGAGCAAGCACGGAGAAAGCCTCGACCAGTCCCAGTACTGGAGCTGCAAGCAGCAACAAAGCCAAGAAAGTGGAGCTCGACTCTACCAGGCTGTACGTGCGTGTGGGGCAGCTGACAAACCTGCGTCGACACCCGGACGCAGACCGCCTCTACGTCGAAGATATGGTGCTCGGCGATGAGACGCGCACCATTGTAAGTGGACTCGTGGAGCACTACGCGATGGAGGAGCTGGAGGGAACACAGTGCCTCGTCGTGTGCAATATGAAGCCGAAGCTGCTTATCGGTATCACGTCGCAGGGGATGGTGCTGTGCGCCAAGAACGGCACAGAGGTCAAGTTGATTCGTCCTCCGGCGGGCGCCAAACCAGGCGACCGCATCCTTTTTGGTACCACGTACGATACGGCGGTCGCCATCGCTGGCGCTCCAGAGCCGATGCCGGGTAACAAAATAAGCGAGGTGCTCTCCCACCTGCATACCAACGCCGACGGCGTTCTTTGCTGGAAGGATAAGCCTGCAAGACACCCAAGCGGTGTGGAAGTCTGCGTTCCCGACATGGCAAACTGTCCCGTGAGCTGAGGCATTGTCTCTCTCAGGCACTTCGCACTGGGAGAGAGGGGCCGGTGGGTGACTGTGAACCGACCGGAGAGGGACGACGTGTGCGTGTGCAAATCACCGTTGAATTCTGTTTTTTTTTTCTCTTTTGTGTGTAGGTGTGAGAGTGTGTGTGTGTGCCCATCATTCTCCTGGCCCTGTTCTCCTCCCCCCTTCGACTTCATTCAACTTTTTGTGTCCTTCCTTTCATTATTATCACGTGCTGTTGGCGGGGGGGAAACACTTCAGTGCGTGGCATCCCAGAGTCCAGCACCCGCGGCGTGTGGAGGTCAGAGCGATGCACCGCTGCGGATGCCGGCGGTGAGGCCCCGAACGGCGTTGCGTCGGAGCGCCGGGTGACGGTGAGCACGCTTGTATTCCCTCCCCCCACCGCAGGCCGAGTGCCAGCGTGGCTCGAGTGCATCCCGCCCGGCCCTGACTGGCCTATTGGTGGGGGGCCTGAGCCACCCCGAGTGGGGTGCACCAGGTGACGGCCGGCATGGCAGGCGCGCCTGTGAGGCGGCGTGTGCGGTGGGTGCGTGTAGAATGTGAGGCCGGGGTCGTGCCCAGCTGAGTCGGCGCATTGCTGTAGGGCGCGTGTCTGGTGCTGCGTCACTGGGCGCGATGCGCCTGCGACAGGCTGCGGGGGCGGGGGGGGCGTCTGGTGTTTGCCTTGTATTCTGTGGCGTAGCGGGCAAGCTGACTAGTGAAGGTGCGTTAGTTTCTCCTCACAGCCCCGGCATCCGCGTGGGTTATCCGCCTGTCGTTGCGCTTCGCACTCGTCATGCGTGCGCGTCCGTGGGGTGGTACCCGCGCTGCCTGTGTGCGTGGTGCCAGACTGGAGGCTGTGCGTGCCTCTCTCGATGTATCGTTGGACTTCTCGCCTCTCACTCGTGTTCGTCTTCATCTTTTGCGGTGGGTGTAGGAGGGCCCGGCCCCCTGGCAGCATGAGCGCGTGCGTGCGTGCCCTGTGTGCGCTTCGAAGGTGCTTGGCTGTGCAGGGTTTGGCGGGTGTGGCAGAGGAGGGGGCCTGCTGCTTGGCTGCTGCTGCGCACGCGTCTGGTCTTACCCGCCGCAGCGAGTGCGGCCTAGCCCGTGGATCGACACAGGCTCACGCACGCGTATGGACACACGTGTTCGCGCCATCACTCGAAGTTCACCACCACTCCGCAGCGGAGGTGCAGAAAGGGCGGGGCTGCAGTCTCAGGAAACGTGGGGCGAAGCAAAATCTGTTCGCGCGGCCTGTGTAGCCGTGTCTTTTGGCGTCTTGAGGGAGGCACTTCAATATGGTTGCTGGGCACGCCGATGCAGAGTGTGGGGGGCTCCTCTTGTGCCGGTTGCTTCTCCCTCCCATGGCATCCCTCTCTCCTTTGGCCCTGCCAGTACAACAGGTAGTGTGCTGAGGTGACGCGGAAGGCCCGCGATGCACATCGCCGTCTTCTCCTTTTCACTGCGCACATCTCTGGCGTGTGCATGTGGCGTCGATATCCTCCACTCTTGGACTCTGTGCTTGTTCCCTTATCCTCGTGTTCTTCCCACGTCGTTCTCACTGTTCTTGTGGCCTTATGCGCTGCCATGATGGCCGACACCAAACTCATCGCTGCACGGCACACACGCGCGTGCGCGTACAACGCGACGCCCACGCACACCCACACACCCCTTTACCTTCATTCTGCGAACACCTGCGACTACTGCTGCTGCCTCTGCCCGCCACGGGGTCTGCAAACGAGTCATTAGCTTGTTGTCCCTCAAGATGGCGTCCAACATCACCGCTGAGCGCTATGAGCAGCTCAAGAAGGAGCGCACGTTCCACAAGTTCACGTACCGCGGGCTCGAGATCGACCCCCTGCTCGCGCTGAGCGAGGAGGAGTTCAAGGCGCTGGTGCACGCCCGCGCGCGCCGCCACATGAACCGCCACGCGGACCGCCGCCCGCCCGTGCTGCTGAAGCGCCTGCGCGAGGCGAAGAAGCACGTGAAGGTGGGCGAGAAGCCGAAGGCGGTGAAGACGCACCTGCGCGACGTTGTGATCACACCGGAGATGGTGGGGTCGGTGGTGGCGATCTACAACGGCCACCAGTTCAACGCCGTGGAGCTCAAGGGCGAGATGATCGGTCACTACCTGGGCGAGTTCTCGATGAGCTACCGCCCGGTGCTGCACGGTCGCCCTGGTGTGGGTGCCACGCACTCCTCGCGCTTCATCCCGATCAAGTAAGGTGCTCGCAGCAGGCTCTCTCTTGGTATGCTTTTCTGTGTGTCTGTGGTGGTGGATCCTCGATGACGGTCCCTCATTTTAACTTATCCTTTGTGAGTTCGAAAAATAAGAGAATCGTGAGGCGCATAACAGCGAAGAGACACCCCACAACAGGGGCCTTCTCACTGGTGTTGTGGTGCCGTGCAGTATCGCGTCTACGCCATGTAGTCCACATTTGCTGGTTCCATCACCCGTGGACGTGGTTCTTGCAGACGATGCGTGTGTGCCCCCTTACCTTGAACCCCAGCCCGCTTTTCTTCGCTTTCGGTTAATAACGATGTGGGCGCATGGGGTTGGGCAGGGAAGCAGCATGTAACGGTGGAGTGCCGGTCGTGCTTTTTCGATCTCCTTCCCGCACTGGGAGTGCAGGTGCAGGCTGAGAATGTGGGCAAAGGAGAGCCGCATATGAGGTGTACAGCGCACTTGTGTGCCTTGCTGCTTCTATCGCTGGGCAACTTCGCTTTCGTTTCCCGTGTCATCCTCCCCATCACCTCCACCGTTTCTCTCCATTTTTTTTTTGCCGTTTGCAAGCCAACGTTTAACGGAGCGCTGCCCATACGAGTGCAAAGTCGTGGAGGTGGACGCCAAGACGAAGAAGCGAAGAAGAGTCAATGCTGGCTTGCTAAGTAAGTTCAACGAGGCGTATAAGCACACAGAAATAACACGAGCACGGAAGACCGACACACCCATCCACCCATCCACACACCCGCATCCACAACACAGCAACGATAATGCCGCCCAAAAATGTCAAGAGGAATCAGAGGTCGTCGAAGCAGCGCGACAACTTTGACGAGGCCACCATCGACGCCCTCGTCAAGGCCATCGAGGGCAAGACAAAGAAGGGCACCACCAAGTCTCAGTTGAAGCAGAAAGAGGATAAATCGCTGAAGTGCGTGAATGGTGAGAACTATGTGTTGAGTGAGCAGATGCGTGACGCTCTGCTGGCCCAGATGCACCAGTCGGCTGCGCAGGAGGATCAGTACGTGAACGTGCCAGTACCACTGACCGAGGAGGAGAAGGAGTGGCAGGAGGTAGCGCCGAACAAGTACATTCGGTATGAGCAGTTTGGTGGCAGCGATGAGGAGATGAGCTTTATTGTCAACCTCTTTACCGCAGAGCTGACGGAACCGTATAGCAGTTTCACGTACCAGTACTTCGTCTTTGGCTGGCCTGACCTCTGCATCACTGCATTCGGCGTAGAGAGCGAGACGAAGCCCGACAAAACGGTTGTGGGAGACAAGGTCGGCGCGATAGTGTCGCGTGTGACACGAAAGGGCCCCGGTATGCCGCTGCGCGGCTACGTGGCGATGTTTGCCGTTGTGCCAAGTTTCCGCGGCTACCGTCTTGGAAGCCGCCTTGTCTCGCGCACAGTCGAGCTGATGCGCGCGAAGGACTGCGACGAGGTGTACCTTGAGACGCCTACGTCGAACGCCCGGGCTCTGAGCCTCTACCTGAACCTTGGCTTCGCCAAGACAAAGTTCCTGCCACGCTACTACCTTGACCACTCTGACGCCGTGCGCCTGAAGCTGTGGCTGAAGGATGCCGTGCCCAAGCCTTCCCCAGAGACGGCTGCCGTGGAGGGGAAAGCAGATTCGTGAAGTTGAGAGCTTCCCTTGGATGAAACGAGAAAAGTTCTGGTGTGTAGAGGGTGTGGCGTGCTGCAGCGGGGAGGAGGGCGTTCAGCTGTAGGCAAGGGGGGAGGGGTGGGAAGGCCACCCTAGTATCGTCCGCTCCCCATCCTTCACTGCTCAACCTTCCCTCCCCCCTCTGGTTCATCTGCGCGCTTCTCCTCTGATGCCCTCCCTCTCTCTCTATCGCCCCCTTATTCTTCCCTTTTGTCACACCTACGCCTTCTACTCAGGCGCTGTCGTGTTCGTCTGTATCTTTCAGGCTAACGTGTAGATTACTTACTGGCCTACTAGCACGCAGCCGCCATCAGCTCGTTTTGTTGGTTGTTGCTTCGCCATCACTAAAACTCTGCATCGTATCAGCTAAACGCAATTACCCTTTGCGCACGCCCACGCAGAGGGAGCCGCGTGGTCTGCCACCCGCATTCCATCAGACAGGCTCGCGTATAGGCGCATCGGCCTCTGTATGGCATGTGTCTGCAGTGGAGTTGTGCGTGCGCTGGCTGTTGTCGGTGGGGACCTTCTCACAGACTCGTCGTTCCGTTGGCTCTTCTCTTTCTACATGTTCTTCGTCTTCTTCGGTCGTACTATTTCCCTGTCGTTTAAAAATGCCCGTATGTCAGCTGGTCTTGCTGCACCGCGAGTGTAGCGGTGGATTGCAATAGTATGTGGTGACCCTTCTCCTCCCTTGTTGTGCGGTGATGGGTCGCGTGCGGAGAGAGAGGATGGGGGGGGGAGAGAGGGAGCGACCAGGTGAGGGTTTTGCCTCAGACAGGAGGAGGGAAGAGGAAAGAAGAGTCGTGCATGACTCTTCTTATTCACCCCCAGGAGGGAGCCATCTGCGTATTTTGGGGTCGCTTTTTGGAGTTGTTGGTGCTGCTCTATGACGGCGCCGGCAATAGTGGCAGGAACGAGTTGAGAGGGGGGAGGGGTAGACCAACGTGGATGATATACCGTTGTTCTTCTCTCTTCCTCCCTCTTCCCCACTGTGGCTCTTTTCGTGCTGCTGTTGTGATGGACGCCATTCTCTCGCCGCCTTCAGAACTGCCATGTGGTGCGTGTGCGTGGGCCTCTTCCCACATCGAGGTGACCGATGGCGGCGATGGCAGTGACATTGATGCATGACGCGCCAATCTGTGCGAAGGGCACGAGTAATCGAACCAGTAAAAAGACCCTAAACCGGTTCGAGTTGGAGTGCCTAAACCCAATGGCTGAGTTCTGTGTGTGGGTGCTGCTGGGCCTCCTCATAGTGGTATTGGTAGGGAGGGGAGGGGGACACAAATAGGCAGATAGAGTGGACACCTCCTCGTTGTCTTTGGCTCCTCTCCACTCCACACTCACACACATACACACACAAAGACACAGGCACAGGCTCACGAATGTGAAACAGCAAGCAAACAAGAAGTTAGTCCTCTTGGGAGTCTCAGCTTTGTGGGAAGGACTCGAGCCTATACCACCAATCGCGCGTGTTTTCTTTTTTCCTCGCTGATCCCTTTAGCCCATACACACACACCTCTGTTTGCTCGCTTCCCCCCATTTGTTCTCGCGGCGTATTTGAGGAAAGGTCCGATGATTTCTCCCGCCCGCCCATACGCCCAGTGTTGACTCACTCATTCTTCTTGCCTTCTCTCTCTCTGTGTGTGTGTGTGTGCTGTTCACGGTCGCCATCGTACTCTGTCGCATTAGTGCTTGCGCTTCGCCATTCGCGCATCACGGCGTTCTTTTCTCTGCCAACTTGTCTCGCCTTTCCTCTCCCCGCATCTCCGTCTTTCGTGTTTTTTTCTCTCTGTGTGTACTCGCGGGCGCCTCTGCGTCATCGCAGTAACTTCTCATTCCCTTTTATACGTCTGAGTAAGTAAGTGTGACTCCCCCCTCCTCCCCCTCCCTCCGCACAATCTTACCAGCATCATTCACACCCACCCACACACACCCACACCCTCTCCGTGTCCGGTTAGCGGTCTTCATCATTTTACGGAGAGAGGACGTATTCTCCTCCTCACCACCGCAGTGTGCGCGGCACCTCGGGCATGACTTGACGCCGCTCTACCAACCTCTTTGTGCCGCCCGGCTCATCTGGCTGTGCGCTACCTTCAGCATGCATTCGCGCTCCTCCCCGCAGGGCCTTCCGGCACTGCGTCGACAAGGCCCGCCCTCCTCGGGCCTTTCGCACATGTTCCCCACCTCTCTGAGAGAACGCTCACGGTGCAACACGGTCCCACCTACGGAGGAGATGATAACGTCAGGTAATACCTCTCCTTACATTGCTGTTGCCCCTTCACCGGAGATGTACGGGCAGCCATGGAACACGCCAGCAACGTTGCATTCCCTCGCGGCCTCCGTGACGCACCAGCCCAGCAAGACAGCCGCAGCTCAGCCCGACAAGAGCACGAGTGCAGCGCCGCGTCTCGCTATGTCTTGGTCGCCGCCGCAGCCGTCTCCCACTGGTGTGGCGTATGGCGCTGCAGCGACTACCACCAGTGCTGGACGAGTGGTGTCTATGGTTGCAACGGCAACGCCCGCGCCCTCTTCGCAACTCGTAAGCACCGGCATACCAGCACCATTGCCGGAGTCTACGGGTGTCACAGCCGCCATGCGGGCCGAACGGCTGCGCGAGCTCGAGGATTTTCTCCAGCAACGCGGTGGGCAACGCACGTCGATAGAGGATCGGCACAAGGTTATTCAAAAGGCGCTCTCTCTCCTGCCTGTTGTGTACCCACTTCTCACCAAGGTGGTGGCGTGGATGCGCCGTTATAGCGAGGATGTAGTCGCTACACTGCGCCGCGCCGCCGAGGACAAGGCAGAGGCGCTGAAGCAACAGCAGAAAGAGCTGTACGAGCAGTTCGAGACATTTTTCGAAGGAAAGATACGCGAGCTCATGCGGGTGAGGAAGCAGGCAACGGCGGAGGCGGAGGCGGAGCACGCTGCTGCCTTCGCCCTGCGGCAGGAGCGAGATGTGGAACTCCTGGCGATCAAGGAGCAGCTCGTGGAGCGCATGAACAGCTGCGAGAAGACAGAGGATCAGTTCCGCGACTTTCGCCACCTCATCGCGTCTGTGTTTCAAGCAAATCAGCAGCTGGGTCTCCGCATCGAGCAGCTGGTGGACACTTTAGCGGATCACAACATCCCCATACCTCCAGCCAGCTCGGAGGTGATGGCGCTCCAGACGTCGTCGGACGGGCAGCAGTCTTTTCGACCGAGAGCTTCAAATGCCGACGGCGACGATGCCAGCCGCGGCGACAGCGAATGCAGCGGCGGTAGGCGGCGTGACGGGGATGCCAAGTTCCACAATGTGCCAGTGGAATTCATGGCTGCTGCGAAGCACGAACTGGTGAAATCGCGCCTGACGCTACAGGAGGAGCTGTTGCACTCCGCCTTTGATGACCGCTGCGCCTATCGCATGCGCATTGCTGGACTGACGCAGCAGAACCTCGATCTCAAGTTCAACGTCTCAGAGCTGGAGGAGAAAGTGAGGGATTTGTATACGTACGTTCACGAGAAGCGATTTGTACGGCAGGTAGATGAGCAGGGCGACGAGGCTGCCCTGACGCCGCGACCGCGCGAGGTGCCACTGGCGCTGCAAACAGAGCTCGGCATTGAGCTCCGCCACTCCACTGCCAACATTCTATCCGAGCTCTCTACCCTGGCAATCAACATGAAGCACCAGCTGAACGCGGCCCTCTTGCGTGCGCGTCAGCTGCACACGCTGTCAACGTGGCTTGATGAGGGGAATGAAGCAGCATTCAGCGAGGGCGCGGTCGGCGGCATGTTGCAGCGGGTTTCGGAAGCGACTGTTATTCCCGTGTTCTCCGTCTCTGCCTGGCAGTCGATTCCGCACTTCCTGCGCACCACCATCACCCCCGACGTGCCCAACTACTACTGGACGGAGGCCCAGGCTGCATGCATCCTGCACAACTTCTTCAAGGCGTACAGGGCGATCCGCCGCCGGGCACGCTTTGTACGAGACAGCAAGATGCTCGCCCCGCGCACCTGCCAACTTTTCGAACACCGTGAGGTGCTCCTGACGCGGCTGGACGCGTCCAAGGAGGATGTAGCTGCCACAGAGGAAAATGTGCCGTTCGGCTACGTTGTCACGCAGTTCGCCCGCGATGTGCTTTCGAACTTGTCCCCGCAGAATGTGCAAGCCGAGCTGCCGCTTGTGCTGCCCGGCACCGTCGCCCTTCGCTTACCTACAGCGACCATCACGTCGTCACCGTTCAACGTGCTCCCCGGCGGCAACGGCAGCGGTGACACTAAGCACAGCCCCGGATTACAGCAGACCCCGACAGCCAACGAGCGGCTGACAGTCGAGGACTGTCCGTGGAAGGTGGCCGTCCCTATCGTGGAGCTCGAGCTGACGCGTTTTACATACAACATGTGGTACGCAGCTGTGCGCTACCAGCCATCGCAGCCACTCTGCGATCTTTTCCTCAAGCTCGTCGATGGCCAGATGCCTATCGAGACATTCGACTTGATGGAAGCGGTGCTCAGCCGACTGCGGCGGCGAATCGAGTGTCTGGACGGCGCCGGCACGCGTCGCTTTGCGTACTCACGGCTGGTTAAGGGAATAGTTCGATCTGTGACTGACATGGACGCTAAAGCTGTGTTGCGCGCCGTCCAGGCGGTCGCGCAGGCATTCGAGGCAAACCACATGCCCTTGTACGGTGGCGCCCTCGATTCGGTGGCGCTTTTTGCTGATGAGACGTACTGCAAGCGAGAGGCATTCGCCACCTCTTTTGAGGAAGAGGTGGCACTATGCGCCGGTAGCCCCATGCCTGACAGCGCGACTGCAGAAGCTGCGGCTAAAAAGATGGAACGAACCCCACTACCGTCGTCCTTGATCACCCGCGAGGTGCCGCTGCCGACGTCTTTCACGGCCTCCTCGCCGCCGTCGATGCTGCCTCCAGTAGGGGCCACCTGCATCGTACGCTTCTGCCGCCACCTTGTCCACGACACGGTCGAAGGCCTCTATACCCGCATCGAGGCTGTGCTGTGCCCGCTAGTAGAGGAGAGTGAAGTGGTGCTCGGTCTCTACTTGCTACCTCTTCCACGCGCGAAGGCAGCACTGGCCGCGCTAGACGACATGACGCGCCAAGAAGCCATTCACGCTGCCCTTGTCGGATCGCCGGAGGCGGTTGCAGGCAGCTCTCTTGCGCGTGTCACGATTGGCCGCATCTCTGCGGCGGCCTACACAGGGATGCAGCTCACGGCCGAGGCGGCTAACCTGCTCGGCGTACGAGGTTTGACACACGACTACATGAACCTGCTCGAGTCACGCAGGAATGTAGTGGAAGAGAAGCGGACGGAGGAGCGGCACATCACGGCACACATGGTGGACAAGGCGGTGCAGGGGTTGCCACGCTTCAAGACGTCTACTCACTTCCCATTCCATAGCCAACATGTTGCCTGGATTGGCACGGTGGGGGAGCTGACGGACAGCAATGTATTGCCGAAGGCCGACTCGCTGCTGGAGAACGACGCAACCCTTAACAAAGCCGCTGCCGCTGCCGGCTCGGAGAGCAACATCTCCGTGAAAATCACCCAAAAGGGTAGAAAACAGAAGCTTACGCAGGCGGTGGTGGGAACACACCGCAGCGGCCACGTTGCAGAGCAGCATGGCAGCGAAAAAGCTGACATCAAGGCACGATCCTCCACGCATGCCACACGCCGCCGCAACAAGAGAATTAAACAGGCAAACTTGGCTTCTCTCAAAGGAGAGCGACCAGACTCGGCGGAATACAGCGATGCCGTGCGGAGCAGAACTGCCAAGGCACTGCTGGCGGCATCGGAGGAAGGCGACCTGGTGGAGTGGTACAGCCTTCGACACGCGCTGCGTTGCACCCTGCCGTCCCTTCCCTGGCAAATTTTCCAACCGGACGAGCCAGAGTCGGAGCAGGAGAAGGCGACCATCGCAGGGGCGTCAGGGCCTGGGACGTTGCCTGTGCTCACGGCATCTGAGGTGAAGGCGGCCTCTTAGTCCATTCTCGTGTTGATGGCGGCTCCTTCGTATCATAGATGAAATCCTTGATGTGAAACATACTATGCGGGCACAAAGATGCCCAACCTCAGGTAGGCGTAACCGTTGCGCTGGCACACGATGTATACCTCATCGCCAGACGCTGAAACTTTCACGCCGCACATGCGCCTGACTCCCTCCTTTTCTCCCTGTTTTGTTGTGAGTGCTTCGTTTGCATCTCTGCCCTCTTGCTCAATAATGGAAAGGCGGGGGAAACACTTCAGTGCGTGGCATCCCAGAGTCCAGCACCCGCGGCGTGTGGAGGTCAGAGCGATGCACCGCTGCGGATGCCGGCGGTGAGGCCCCGAACGGCGTTGCGTCGGAGCGCCGGGTGACGGTGAGCACGCTTGTATTCCCTCCCCCCACCGCAGGCCGAGTGCCAGCGTGGCTCGAGTGCATCCCGCCCGGCCCTGACTGGCCTATTGGTGGGGGGCCTGAGCCACCCCGAGTGGGGTGCACCAGGTGACGGCCGGCATGGCAGGCGCGCCTGTGAGGCGGCGTGTGCGGTGGGTGCGTGTAGAATGTGAGGCCGGGGTCGTGCCCAGCTGAGTCGGCGCATTGCTGTAGGGCGCGTGTCTGGTGCTGCGTCACTGGGCGCGATGCGCCTGCGACAGGACCGCGGGGGGGGCGTCTGGTGTTTGCCTTGTATTCTGTGGCGTAGCGGGCAAGCTGACTAGTGAAGGTGCGTTAGTTTCTCCTCACAGCCCCGGCATCCGCGTGGGTTATCCGCCTGTCGTTGCGCTTCGCACTCGTCATGCGTGCGCGTCCGTGGGGTGGTACCCGCGCTGCCTGTGTGCGTGGTGCCAGACTGGAGGCTGTGCGTGCCTCTCTCGATGTATCGTTGGACTTCTCGCCTCTCACTCGTGTTCGTCTTCATCTTTTGCGGTGGGTGTAGGAGGGCCCGGCCCCCTGGCAGCATGAGCGCGTGCGTGCGTGCCCTGTGTGCGCTTCGAAGGTGCTTGGCTGTGCAGGGTTTGGCGGGTGTGGCAGAGGAGGGGGCCTGCTGCTTGGCTGCTGCTGCGCACGCGTCTGGTCTTACCCGCCGCAGCGAGTGCGGCCTAGCCCGTGGATCGACACAGGCTCACGCACGCGTATGGACACACGTGTTCGCGCCATCACTCGAAGTTCACCACCACTCCGCAGCGGAGGTGCAGAAAGGGCGGGGCTGCAGTCTCAGGAAACGTGGGGCGAAGCAAAATCTGTTCGCGCGGCCTGTGTAGCCGTGTCTTTTGGCGTCTTGAGGGAGGCACTTCAATATGGTTGCTGGGCACGCCGATGCAGAGTGTGGGGGGCTCCTCTTGTGCCGGTTGCTTCTCCCTCCCATGGCATCCCTCTCTCCTTTGGCCCTGCCAGTACAACAGGTAGTGTGCTGAGGTGACGCGGAAGGCCCGCGATGCACATCGCCGTCTTCTCCTTTTCACTGCGCACATCTCTGGCGTGTGCATGTGGCGTCGATATCCTCCACTCTTGGACTCTGTGCTTGTTCCCTTATCCTCGTGTTCTTCCCACGTCGTTCTCACTGTTCTTGTGGCCTTATGCGCTGCCATGATGGCCGACACCAAACTCATCGCTGCACGGCACACACGCGCGTGCGCGTACAACGCGACGCCCACGCACACCCACACACCCCTTTACCTTCATTCTGCGAACACCTGCGACTACTGCTGCTGCCTCTGCCCGCCACGGGGTCTGCAAACGAGTCATTAGCTTGTTGTCCCTCAAGATGGCGTCCAACATCACCGCTGAGCGCTATGAGCAGCTCAAGAAGGAGCGCACGTTCCACAAGTTCACGTACCGCGGGCTCGAGATCGACCCCCTGCTCGCGCTGAGCGAGGAGGAGTTCAAGGCGCTGGTGCACGCCCGCGCGCGCCGCCACATGAACCGCCACGCGGACCGCCGCCCGCCCGTGCTGCTGAAGCGCCTGCGCGAGGCGAAGAAGCACGTGAAGGTGGGCGAGAAGCCGAAGGCGGTGAAGACGCACCTGCGCGACGTTGTGATCACACCGGAGATGGTGGGGTCGGTGGTGGCGATCTACAACGGCCACCAGTTCAACGCCGTGGAGCTCAAGGGCGAGATGATCGGTCACTACCTGGGCGAGTTCTCGATGAGCTACCGCCCGGTGCTGCACGGTCGCCCTGGTGTGGGTGCCACGCACTCCTCGCGCTTCATCCCGATCAAGTAAGGCGTGCGAGACTGCTTGAGGTGGGTGCAGGTAGCGAAGAGGTTTGGGAGCGGTTGGACGTCTTGAAGGGGGGGAGGGGGTCGTACAGTGGGAAAAGAAGCGGGCGTGGCGCACGTTCCCCTCGTCTCTCTCACGATCTCTGCCTGCGTCGCTGCTGTTCTTCCCTTGCAGCTTGCCCTCGCTGGATGCGAAGTTCACCCCCCTACACGTGGACAACGCAGGCATGATGGATGCTAATAGGCTCGTCGGATTTGGTTTCTCCTTTCTCGGCTTTGCCGTTTCTTTTTTTTTTTTCGTCTCTGCGTCAGACTACACCTTGGCAAAACTCCCACAGCACGGCATGAGTAGGCGTCTGTATAGAGTTTCTCCTATAGGGAGAGACATCTGTTAGCAGCAGAGGTATCAGGAAAGGCATGTCCGTGCTTGTGCGGGACTGCCTATAGGTTCACTGACGCACACGGCCAGATACAAGTGCGCAGAGAGACAGCGAGCTGTAGTGAGGAGCGATGCATACTCCTTCCTGCATGTGTTTCTTGTTCACCAGAAGACTCTTAGGATGCACGTGGAGCTACGCACACGGACGTGTCCTGATGCGGGGCAAAGGGGAAGGAGGCGAGGCGGGGCGGGGGAGGGAGTGAAATGGTGGGACAGCCTGCATGCAGAGCCGTCGGCGTGCGTGTGCTGGCGCCTCTCGTGCCTTTTCGAGAGAAGGATACGCAGTGCACACCCCGACGACCTTCCTGACGCTAAGAAAAAACGAAGGTGGCGATCCCCAAGGGCGCGTAGTGTTCAGACGGGTGGTGGGGCGTCGAGGCTGTCAGTACTGCTGCTGTAACGCATAGACGGCGCAGGAATCTCCTTCACCGGCGCTACTTTTTATCCCGTTGTCTGCCTTTCCCATCCCTCGTTGTCCTCGCTCCGGCCCCTAATTTGGTCTTGTCCGTCTTTCGCGTATGCATGACGTGTAGGTGGTCAAACGTTATTTCTTTTCGGACCTCTCTCCGCCTCCTACTGTCTGTCTCTCTCTGTCTCCCTCTCTCCCTCTCTCTCTACGTGCATGCGTATGTGGACGTGTTGCAGATGCTTTGGCGCTGTGCATGCCTCCGGTACACCCACCTGAGCCTACCTGCGATATTGGCACTGCAATTCTCGTGTTTATGTGTGTGCCTCGCGAGGGTGAGGGGAGGGGTGGTGGTAGTCGTGGTGAGGAGGAGGAGGGCCCTTTATGGCTATTACTCTGATTCTGCTAGAAGGGCCTGGAGTGCAAGACTGAGGCCACTCAGCACAATGGGGTACGAGCACGGCATGTGAAACTCATGCACTAACCGGGCATCATTGCACACACCAAAGCACGCAAACACTCATGCACACACGCCCAGGCGCATACACGTCTGTGCTGACCCTCTTGCGTTTATCTCTTGAGAGAACACGCCGATAAACTCAGCAGCAGCGGCGCCAACATCTCTGTAGCGAACGCTTTACGGCAACACACGCACTAACGCACGCAGTGCAGTTAGAGAAGAAAGCAACAACTACAAAGGATCGTCATCAACGCTCACCCACCCACGCAGAGAGAAGGGGGGGGGGGAAACGCGAGAGGGACACACAAGCACAAGCCGAGGGTTAAAGAAGGTCCCTATCCTCTGTCGAACACTTCAGTCCGGGACGACCGACTACACCAGTAAAGGTACTCTACCTGTCTGTGTATTAGTCTTTGCTGTGGTGCTTGCCCTCACACTCCCTATTCCCTTCTCGAATAGCCTATCACCCAATGTAAGGATTTGAATTCATACCGTTGCTGGCTTCCCTTTCAGCACCTCTTGACCGTTGACCGACCTGCTGAGAGCAGCCCCACCCCCCCTCCACTACCCGTGTGCCTCAGCGAGGACACCAACATTCCTCTTTTTATAAATCTGCGGTGGACTCTTCTCCTCCTCATGTTTGTGATGGGCGGCGCGAAAGCGAGCGGTGGCATGGGCGCAGAGCCTTTCACTAGCACTCTGTTTTCCAGGCCGATGCCGCCATCAGTGCTGTGTGCACTTGGGGCTTGCTCCTTGAGGAACTGAAGGCGCTTCAGCTAACCCTGCGCGAGTAAAGGCTCTGTCTAGAGCAAGGTCGTGAAAGAGATTCACCAGCATCGCAGGTAACAGCAACATCACCGCACGCAGCACCTGAAGTAGACCGCGATCAGCGTGAGAACTACATCCATGTAGGAGTTGGGTGTCTTCGCCATCATCTGTTAGCATCTGTAGAAATGTGCATTGCCTCATCGGGCACCTCCTCCTCGCGCTCGACACCCCAGCGCGAAGCCTCAGCTGCCACCCCGAACAACCACGCAGCAACAGGACCAGCGCCACCCCTGACTCTCCCATTCATTCAAGAGAAGTACTTCAAACTCGGTGACACGCAGCGAGCACTAGGTCAGTTTCCCGCAACATTGGTCACGAGGAAAAAAACGCAGCTACTCGACGACCACGGCACCCAGCACCGCACTAAGAGCCCCATTCTTTGCCAAACACCCCACTCGCCATAGCAATTCCCTTATGCAATGGCACAAAGCTCAAGCGAACTTACCCCCACACTTCACAACCAGCCTCTCTATACTCCGCGCTGGCGTGTCGGCAGCGGAGGCGCGAGGGTTCGCGCGTCTGAAGTGTTGTATCAGACGTACTTGTTCTGCTTCACGTCTGTCTGCCGTCGATTACGCCTTTTTTTGTTGGCGGAGGGGGTCTTCGTGAGCGTTTCTCGCATTCATCGGCCTGTGCTGTTTTTATGTCGTGCTGCAACGCTTGCGGAGGCGGAATAGGATGGAGGCACACACTTCTTTTGGGGGATGAATACCGGGCTGGAATCTGACAAGCGTTGGTAGAGTGAAGCCCGTGTTCTTCGCGGTGAGTGCTTTCCTCGGATGTGGTGTGTGCTTGAGGTCGCCAAGAAGGTTGTCAGTCTGAGGTCGCTTTACTCGGTGATACGGAAGAAATGTCGCGCGGCAATCGGCCTCACGATGCAGAGCAGCGGTGGTGGAGGTTGATGAGATGAAGTGAATGATTCGGAGGTGTGTGTGTGTGTGTGCGTGTGAGGTTGTGTCGTAGCCCAGTCTTTTTTTCGGCGAGGAAAAGGAGGCTGTGGCGTCGTGTGACCGTGCGGGCTTCTTTGCAGTGACTTGCCGTGACTCACCAGTGGTGACCGCCAAGAGACAGAGTTGTCATTCTGTTCTCTGAGTCCTTTATTTGGTAGTTGGTTCTGGCACTCGGTCTGTGCCGCTTCACGGTGTTGGTGCGGAAGGTAAGGCAGCAGGAAAAATAACGCAGAATTTCAAGTCTTAGTGGCGCGTGATTCGTACATTGACACTGGCGCTTGCAGGCCTTTTTTACATATTCGCGAGTTTCTTCCTCTATCCCGTGTCTCCGTTTCGCTCTTCGCCGTACGGTGTGGGATACGGCATCTCGTTGACGATGGTGGGGATCACACTTGTGATGATCACGAAGGTGAGGGTGACGAATTTTTGGCGAACACGTGCGGGGTGTCGCGTGTTTTCTGTTCCTCTGAAGACTGCACCTCGCTGTCCCTCAAGTGCTTCTTACGCCCCCGATGTACCCTTATCCCGGTCTGCTGCCTCTCTCACGCTCCCCCCTTTTTTGCTGTTTTTGTTTCCTTTCCTGGGGTGCTGCACGGTGGGCCTCGATGGACTCTCTCTCTCTCTCTGTGCTGCACATGCTGTGTCACATCACATGCACGTCCTCGCATGCACAGCTTTCCATGCGCAGCACACTACTTGTTGCTTTGGACGCGTGACTCGGTTCGCTTTTCCTTCCCTTTATTCGTCCCCTCCCCTCTCTCTTCGCGAGTGTGGGCCTGCGTGACGAGGGTTTCGGTATCAGGACAACCTGGCGATGGATTTGCAAGTCAAGTTGCCCACTTTCCTCCCTCGACCTGCACATCTTCCTTCGTTGCATTGTTTCACTTATTTGGAGGAAATTTATAGGAAGCGTTACAGTGTCTCAACGACGAGGTGAAGTTCTCGCTGTGTGTCGTGTGCTCAAGATACCCCCCTGCGCGAGTCTCTCCCCTGCCTTCTCTCGCATACTCTTCTCGGGGTGTTGCCGTGTGCCAGTTTTCCAGAATTGACGTGTTTTCTCTTTTGCTGAGTTTGTTGCCGCACCGGCTGCTGGCGAGCGTGTTGTGGGCGCTTTTTTAGTTCGTTTGCTTGTCGGTGAGTATCGTTGTGTGCGTTGGTCGAGTCCTGCTCCTTCCCCCCCCCCCTCACTCACCCTCCCCCCGCATATAGGGTGGGACACACTTTATTCTCTTGCTGTCACGGCATCAGACAAACGGCTCCGCTCTTCTTTACCTCGGCCCTCATTTTTTTCTTTCGTTCTTCTTCGCTCTTCCCGCCGTCCCCTCCACGCCCCCTCCCCCCCTCTCGGTCGGTCGATCGGTCGGTCGGTTCGGGCTTCGGTTGCTCTGGTGGTGAAGGGCACGTGTTCGACTCCCTCTTTCTGCTGAAGGGGTAATCGCAAAAACAAAGACACACGGCGGCGTTTCCATCGCTCTCCCCTTTTTCTCGTTGCTCCGCCTGCCCACGTTTACTCACGATTTGGACTGTCGCCGACAGATGCAGCAAAGGGAGAGACGAGGCCCCGTGACGGGCCTCCTGGGGAGGAGATCAGCGACTCGAGCTGTGTCAGCAGTGGCAGTGCTGTTGCTGGTGAGTGTGTCGTGCGGTGCTGCAGGCCGCCCATGTACGGCCGAGGACATCACGTACTTCTACTCGCCCTGTGATCAGCGGACAAGCAAGCTGACCGTTCTGTCCTACCTCCCTAGTGACGTGAATTGCGAACCTGGGGATCTTGTCGTGCCACCTCCGCGCACAACTTCTTGCTACAACTGCGTAGATGGTTATCACCTCAACCCAGCGACGCTTGAATGTGCTGCATGCCCCGCTGGCACCTTTTCCTCCTACACAACCCGCTACGTAAACTTCGACCCGTTGCCGGAGATGTTAATGGCCTACTGCAGCCCGGAGCCGTGCGCGGCGTGGAGCGCTGTGGAGGACACTTATGGGACGGTGCTCTCTTCGGGATTGCAGCCCACGGAGGGCCGCCCTTTGACTCCCTGGGGCACGATCGATGAGTCAGTGGAGTCCACTCTGGACTTCTTCACTGTTGTCACGGAGAGCGCCGGTGTGCTTGAGTTCGAATACTCGATTTCGTCTGAAGAGGCGTATGACGGGCTTCAGCTGCGCCTGAACTTCTCCCTTGTCAGAAACCCAGACCACAGTATCGGCAGAAACCGCTTTTTCGCCACCGGGGTGCACCGGGACTGGTATCACGCCTCTATAAAACTACCTCAGGGTTATACCAAGATCCAGTTCCAGTACATCAAGGACAGCACTGGTCCTCCCTACGGTGAGGAGCTCACCGGCGTGAATGATCGGGCGTTGTTGCGCAACATTGTCATCAGAGGTACACAGAAGACAGTGGCGGATATGCAGTGCATCAACTGTCCTCCAGGCTACTGGACGTCCACGGAGGGTGTTGGTGGTAGTGGGGCCTCTGAGTGTGTACGCTGTCCACGGAACACATACCGGTCAGCGCACGATACGCAGTGCCTCGCGTGTCCCGCACGCACCTCATCGCTTGCGGGTGCTACAGAATGCACTCCCATGCGCGTGTGCGCGGCGAGCGACTACATTGCGCAGTACGGCAGCTGTCTGAGCGACAACACGCGAGTGCGTAGCTGGGTCAAGTACGAAGGCGCAAACTGTGTTGACGAGGAGGGCAGTAGACCGATGGCGACCAAGGTCGAGTGTGCGGCTTGCCTGCCGGGCATGCGGCATGCAGGTGGTCAAGGTAGAGGTGTGTGCGTCAGTTGTCCTCCAGGCGAGTACCTTCTCGGCGAGGAATGCAGGTTGTGTCCACTGGGAACGGCCGCCATACCCACGTTGTTGTACCGCAGCGGCTTTGACGACCTCGGCGGTAATGTGACGGCGCTATCGGGGACTTCGTTGTCGTACTTTCATTGCAGTGGCTCTGCTAGGATCTGCCACTTGGCGCAAGGGGAAGGGTTCGAGCTTGTGGCGTTTCCGTTCGATGATGAGGACAACACGCTGGTCGGCATTCGGCAGCTGCGCTCGGCCAATTGCACCTACTCGCTGGCCACCCTAAACTACACCTTCAACGCCGAGGAGGACGGCTGGGTGAACATCACCTTCGCGTACGTCGACTCTGACGGCAAATTCGTGGACAAGATGGATTGGCGAACAACAATGAGCGTCCGACTCGTCGTGGACGAAGTCACTGACTACCCGATCCGTAACTTTGCGAGACTACCACCGTTGAGTGACTTAGGGTTTTATTCTCTTGTGGTGCCGTATTACGTCGATACAGCGCTTCCCGCCAGTGACGCTGACCCGAACTTGCCAGGCTTGCGTCACCGCTTAAGCTGGATCGTGGAGGAGCTCGCCTACACCTCGAACCCGATCTCCGTCGTAATTGTAGCGCTGGAAGTGTTTGGCGATATGGCCGGCGGTGTGGCGAAGTGCCAGCCTTGCCGTGCTGGGTTCAGCTGCCCAGCAGGCGCGTCGAAAATGACCCCATGCTCTCCTGGTACTATACAACCCTCAGCACGCGCGGAGGTGTGCGAGGCCTGCGTGAATAACACCTACACCCCCGGCTACGGCTTCACGGCGTGCACTCGGTGCCCGAGCAGCACGATCGCAAACGCCGACCACACGGGCTGCAGCTCTGCTTGCGTCTTCGAAAGAAATCATATGCTGTACAACTTCAGCGATCTGCGCGACGTCGTCTTGAACACAACACTGGGGAACATACCTGGAATGAACACGTCCTTGTCGAACATGACGATCGAGGAGGCTGACGAGGCCAGTATAACGCGCTTTTACTTCTCTCCATGTGATCCGCTCCCCGTGACGGATGCCCGGACCACCTCCGAGAGCGACACTGCGGCCACTCCGGTCACGCGTGATCGATTGTGCGTGCCGTCGGTACGCGGCCGCAACAGCTCTTCCAGCGCGTACGTGTGTCAGCGCACAACACCCACCAACGGTCGGCATTTTGGCGACGCGGTTCAGCACCTTGGACTGGGCCAACATCTCTACATGCTCACCGAGCAGGGAAGCCTGGCTGCGTTGGACAGGTTCAGCTTCCTCGGAGGCCACTGGGACTACTATGTAAGACCGTACACTGTGGCGTATATTGAACTGCAGTGCAGTATGGAAAATGATGAGCCGCGCTTCGGCACACTGGAGTACGTCGGCGAGAGCGATGGTGAGGTTCTCCTCCGGTGGCGCTCTGCCTACGCGTGTCCACTTTGCACAAAGGACAGTTACTTAAAGGTGGAGACGACCTGCGATGACCCCAACGTAACGACGCGGTGGGTGTACTACACCTTGCGCACGGATAGCTT
Organism: Leishmania panamensis; assembly: GCF_000755165.1. Classification (NCBI taxonomy): domain Eukaryota; phylum Euglenozoa; class Kinetoplastea; order Trypanosomatida; family Trypanosomatidae; genus Leishmania; species Leishmania panamensis. The sequence goes on along the minus strand of NC_025868.1, from coordinate 167,104 downwards.
CAGCTGCATTGGTGGCTACGTGCCGCCGGAGCCGATCATTATGAACTGCACTGAGTGCACTGTCGAGTCCTACGTTGTGCGCTGGCTGGACTGCAACGCCACCACGAAGACACAAGATGGCGTCTACGTCCTTATGCCCGAGTACGCTAACTGCACACCAAGTGCCACGCCACTACCCCCCGTGACGCCGCGTCCGTGCGATCCATCGAGTGGTAGAGGTGACGGAAAAGGTGGCTCTCCCGTAAGGGAGGCGGTGCTCCTCGTGATGCTTGTACTCTTGCTAGCTGGACTTGTGGTGCTGACGGTGTACTACCGTCAGCTGCGGGAGCGTCTCGCACGTGCAGCACGTGGGGAGGGAGCGGAGCTGGACGTCTATGGCGGCATCTTGGACGATATGTACAGTCATGACGAAGAGGGTGAGGAAGGAGAGGAGCCGCCGTTGAGCCGCGGCACAGCGGCAACAGCGATGCATCAGCTGTGGGGCGTGCTGACGGGCATGGGCCAGCACATCCAAGATGCTGTTTTGCCCAACGACGGCGGTGGCTCCGCCGCTGATGCGTCTGCCGAGGCCCGCAGCGGCAGGAATGGCTCCGATTCTGCCGCCACTTCGGATGGCGGCAGTGCGCATCCTGGCGGCGGTGGTCAGAGTCTCTTTTCTCTCGCGGCCACCGACGAAGATCTCTTACCGGGCTCTCGGTAGTTTCCTCTGGCACCGCGTCCGCCGTCCTACACGCCTCTGAAGTCTGGACGCTAAAGTTGAAGTCCTCTTCATCACTCCTTTTTGTTTCCCCTTCACGGGTGTGTGCGTGGGGGTTGGGGGAAGGGGTCTCTACGGATTTGACTTCATGCCCATTTCAGGGTTTTTTTCTCTTCCTTTTCTTTTCTTTACCGTTCACGGATGCTCGTCGCGATGCCGTGCGGAACTCGTGCTTGGATGGGCATCTTCGACTCTCTCTGTGTGTGGCTACGTGTGTGTGTGTGTGTGTGTGTGCCCATCATTCTCCTGGCCGTGTTCTCCTCTCCCCTTCGACTTCATTCAACTTTTTGTGTCCTTCCTTTCATTATTATCACGTGCTGTTGGCGGGGGGGGAAACACTTCAGTGCGTGGCATCCCAGAGTCCAGCACCCGCGGCGTGTGGAGGTCAGAGCGATGCACCGCTGCGGATGCCGGCGGTGAGGCCCCGAACGGCGTTGCGTCGGAGCGCCGGGTGACGGTGAGCACGCTTGTATTCCCTCCCCCCACCGCAGGCCGAGTGCCAGCGTGGCTCGAGTGCATCCCGCCCGGCCCTGACTGGCCTATTGGTGGGGGGCCTGAGCCACCCCGAGTGGGGTGCACCAGGTGACGGCCGGCATGGCAGGCGCGCCTGTGAGGCGGCGTGTGCGGTGGGTGCGTGTAGAATGTGAGGCCGGGGCCGTGCCCAGCTGAGTCGGCGCATTGCTGTAGGGCGCGTGTCTGGTGCTGCGTCACTGGGCGCGATGCGCCTGCGACAGACCGCGGGGGGGGCGTCTGGTGTGGCCTTTGAGCTCTCCTTTTATATGAGAAGGGATACGCTGAGGAAACTAATAAATCTCAAAAGAATAAGCGAAGAGGTTCTGACCAGAGGATGTCTGCGGCATTGCGACGTATTTTTTTTATTTCCTCCGCTTCTATGCGGCCTCCGAGAGAAGGGTTTACCGCTCGCCGTTTAATTGGTTCAACTCTCTTCCAGTGGACTGCCGAGCGTCCACGCGTCAATAATAGTGTCTCCGTTTTTTTTTCTGCTCTTCCCTCCTCTCTCTCTCGCTCTGTGTGTGTATGAGCTCTCTACGACCCGCAGTCGCAAGGTAATAGGTCAGTGCTGCTCTACCCTCCCTCTTCATGAGTGTATCCGATCGATGAGAGTATGCGGAAAGATGGTAGGGCTGACCTGTTGCGCCGTGTGTGTGTGTGTGTGTGTGTGTCATCTGATCTTTATATAATAAACCTCTTAACGCTCTGCCTCGTGGAGAGGAAACGAGGGGGGACCAGGATCCCTGCAGGACGTAGCCGACAGGACGAAGGCGGCGACTCGGAGCGCCTATGCATTCACGGTGCAGACATTTTTACCGTAGAAGACAAAATTCCTTCATTCGCCTTTTGCTTTTTTTTTGGGGGGAGGGGCTCGTTTCACATCTGGCGGAGTGAGATGGCGTATTTACCGAGTTCGGCACCTTTTCGAGATGCTTCACTGCTGTTGTTCTCCCCTGTCACTGCCTCCTTCCTCTCTTCTTCGCTATGTATGTAGGAGTTTTTACTCGGTGCGCTACATGAAGTCACACCTTGTGCTCAGGGCGGCACAGGTGTAGGGTACCTCCCCGGGCTTTCTGTTCTTTGGTCTTCTCCTGTGCTGTTTCCTCCCTTCTTTTTCTCTGCCTGTTTGTTTGTGGGTTTCCTTTTAGGGATGGGGGTGATGGCGGTGGTGGTGGTGGGTGGTGGGGCTCTTCGAGTTCAGGTACTTTTTGTGCCCCCCCCCCTTACACGAGCCATCCTCCTTCGGCACCCCCCCTGCGGAACTCTCTCTCTCTCCTTCTCCCCTCATCTTTGGTAAGGCCTGCAGAGGGGGGGGGGTGACCTTTTTTCACGTGCTTCTTCGTTTCTCTTGTTTTCGTTTGGAGGAGGAGAAGGGATGCTGCGGGTGTCCTCCCTGACGTTCTCTCCTTTATGTTTGTGTGCGTCGTGATGTGTGTCGTCTTCTCGGTCAAGCGGTAATTGCCTGCCTCTTCTCCCAGCTGGTGAGGACACTTCTATTCCTGTGATCCTTCTCTATTGGAGCAGTAGACCCCCCCTTTTTCTATTGACAGGGCCTTCTGGTGTGGATCGAAATGTCAAGAGGGGTTACTGCGAGCGCGAGCGCCTACCTCGCAGTCAGTGGTTTCCTCCCATGATTTAGTCTGGTCTTGCGGCACACACACACACACACGCAAAGGCTACTAGCCAGTGCAGCACACCTCACGAGGAATAATACGCCTCACACCATCGGCATCATGACAGGAGCAGGAAGAAAAATTAAAACGCCGATATGTATGTGATCTGGTGTTAGTCTTCTCCTGAGTAAATAATTTTGCATGCATTTTACTGCGGTAATTTACTGACAGTAGGCTGAGCTAGCGTGTGTGTGTAGGGGGTTTCGAAGCAGCAGTGCTACAAGAGGAAAAGCGAGTCGAGCGAGATGTAAACAAGTGGACTGCAGAAGTACGCCTGAGAGAGAGTCGCTAGACAACGCACGACTTGCAAGGAGAGCATGTTTCTTCGTTCCCCAATCCACTACGCTCAGCCGAGGGGAGCAAAGGGGAAAAAAATAAGAGCCTTTTTTTTCTGACCTCAATGATGGAGCTGGGCTCCTGTCTGATACACATCAAACCAACGGAATCCATTCAGGCCACGCACACGTGCGCGCATGCATCGACGCAGGGTGCATTGGTGTTGTTTCTTTTATTTCTAAATGCGGGTACCTTGCTGCATGTGCCGAGCACACGGTATTGCACAACCCTTTGGGGGTTCGGCGTATTGTCATGACAGCGTAGGAGGCGTGTTTTACTCAAGCCTTGTTGTTGTGGAAAAGTCTCTTGGTTCATCTCTCGCTTTCACGTCATCCTCGTCATCTCTTCTATGCGGTTCTTACCTCTCCTCCTCCCTCCTCCTCCTCCTCACCTTCACCTCTGTGTCTCTCGCCGCTTTGCCTGGTGCTTTACATCGTACATGCATCGCTCCGTTCTACCGCACATGTGTGCTTCATCCCATCCCTTGCCCCTTCCTTTCCTGATTTGCTCACTGTGTGTGTATCACTTCTTTTCTCGTGCAGCAGTCACAAGCACATCCGTGGAGCCACGGACACCGACGAACTCCTTCTCAGGCGACTTTGTGCGGTTCCTCTCGTTCGGCGAAACTCAACTCGGAGCGAAGAGACCCTCAAACAAAGCTATGGTGCGACTCGCACGTCACACGCACCTGAGATGCCGATGCTGAGCGACCTCACGGTGGCGGAGCAGGTGGCTGCGCTGCCGCCGCTCCCGCAACTGCTGGGTATTCATCCTCCAGAGCCCGCCAACCCGCAGACCAAGGTCACACGACAAGCATCAGACGGGATGGTCTCATCTCGCACCGGTGCTTCTTCTGCCATGAAGATCTCGCCACCCCAGACCCGCTCTACGGTCACTCGTTGGCAGCCGTCCTCACGCATACCGGCAGCCGTGTCGCAAACTGTCAAGTCGCTTTCGACTGAAGCGAAGCTTGGAGCCCTGGTGTCCTCACCTGATGTGCGCGAGGAGGATCAGCTGCCACTCACGCCGTCTACGCCGCACCCAGCTGAGTGTTCTCGGAGCATGCACGAGTGGCGCCGCGTTCAGCAGTCACTGCAGCTACCCATTGCGTATCGCACCGAGGAGGACATTCACCTTTCGCTGCGCCTGCTCCGATCTCTCCCTCTCTTCGCACCACTGCTTGATGACGACTTACTGATGCTGGCAGAGACAATGAAAGTGATGGAGGTGACAGGCGCCGGCACTGTTCTCCTGCGGAAATGTTCTGTTGATCAGGCCACTCACTTGTCAAGTTACGCCGGTGTTGCCGCTGCGGAGGTGACAACAACCTGTGCTGAAAAGCTTCCATGGCGCTCACTGCCGTCGTCGTCGCATGTACCGCAGGTGCTGGAGGAAGAGGAGGAGGAGGAGCATGAGCGCTCCCAGCTAGTTTGGACGGTGCCTGCAGCGCACCTGTTCAAGTGCTTCAGGGAGCAAATGCGCCGCGGTGAGCCGCCGTCGCTGCCGTCGGGGTTTACAGAAGGCGTTCGTACCAACATCGGCTCTGCACACTCGCCCATCACGGCGAACAAGGCAAACAGGCGCAGTATGGGGGCCTCACCGCTGCAGTCTTTGACAGGGGTGGCAAGACTACCAACCACCCGCGTCACTACCGCGCCGCTCTTTTCTCTGGGCGACGACGACGGTGGCGAGGATGGCGGCGAAGCTTTCGCTTTAGTGTTGCTGAGTGGACACTGCCACCTCGAGTGGCCTCGCGAACGCGGTCCAATGGAGGACTCAACCGAGACGTTGCGGTGGCAGAGCTACGAGCTTCAACCGGGAGATGCCATGGGCTACGCTTTGATCTGGGCTGCTTTGCCGCCTGCGGCGCAGTATGTGACATCTGAGAGCAGTAGGCTGCTGCTGGTGAGTTCCAAGGGCCGACCTGCTGAGGTGGCGGTGCGCTTGCGGCGAGTGTGCGGCCGCGCCAATGAGGCGGTGCTCCGCGCGCAGCGGCAATTTCTCATGCACAACCTGAGCGTTCAGCTTTTCGACCCTGATGACCCCGCTTCGCGGACGGCGCACACGACCGGCAGTGGTGAAGGTCGGACACCGAGGGAATCGCGACCTCACGATCACGCAGCTGCTACAGTGGCGGAGGCTGCCGCGGCTGCGGCAGAGTCTGCTGTTCCGGGTATTGCATCTCTTCTAGAGGAGGCGGCACGGAACTTGATTCCTATTCGTGTTCCAACGCAGACGGTGCTGTTTCGTGAAGGCCTCACTCCAGTGACGGAGTGCGCTATCTACTTCATTCTGAGCGGCGGCCTCTCCGTGGTTCGCCGTGTCTGGTCGCAGGATCAGAAGCGGCTCTTGGGCGAGCGGGATCGGCTCGTGCGTGCGTTGACGCCGGCCACTGGCGTCTGCCCACCAATGCCGCCGCTGCCGGCGACGGACAGGATGGAGATAGCGCAGCTAAGACCCGGTGACTATTGTGGTGATCTCGCCTACCTCAATGAGGACCCTGACCACGTAACTTCGATTGATGCGAAGTGGACGGCATCGTACTGGCAGAACACCCTGGCCCAGCCTACTGCCCAATGTAGCCCAGGTGGAAGATGTGGCGCGGTACCTGAATGCTCGCACAGTGCCACTACTTCTACGCCTGACGATGGTGGCGACAGCTCCCTCTTCAGGCGTCACAAGGGTACCGTGATTGCTCAGCAAGCTTCCTCCCTCTATGTGCTGCTTCCGCGTGCAGCGGACAGAGCGTTGGTTGGCGTGGTGCTTCAACGCATGCGCGACCACATTCACCGCAAGTACGAGGGCTACCGACATGTGTTTGCCAACTACGATAAGGTGTACAAATGGGCCCTCTACAAGGAACGCGTGCTGTGCGACGTGTCCAAGAAGGCCCCGATGAACTTTCGTTAGCAGCGGCGTCTGAAAGGCGGGGGCGGGGAGGGTGAATGCCAGAGTAGTGGAAGCCCACATGCTCCTACCATTTCTTGTCACTGCTTCACTCGATACCCTTCTGGCGCGCACGTGTACCCCTGCCTGGACAACGGCGCGTGCGCGTCTGTGCCTGTATGCCTCGCGGTCTCTCTCTCTCTTACTTTTCCTTCCTTCAACGTTTTTTAATCTTCGTTCTTCTTCGGGCGCTCAGGCACCCGTGGATGCAGAGACGGCGATGTACACCAGTCACTCTTCGGTTTTCCCCTTTCGGTTGCGTATCTGCCTTCTGCTCCTCGTTTGTTTCTCTTTCTGTTGGATCGAGAGCGAGTGAGCAGCACCACATCAGTGCCGTTGGAGCGCTTCTCTCTCTGTGTGTGTGTCTTTCTTCAGTGCTGTCTTATTCTGTTGTTGTTCGGTGATGCGTTGTGGCGTTATGGGGAATGTTCGAGCTGTTTTGCGTGGTTGGTCCTGTTGGCTTCTTCCGTATCTGTACACGGGCTACTGTCTCACTCTCTTGCTCTGTGAATGTATAGGTACGTATAGCAGAAGAGAAGCTTGAGTGTCCGTCCAGGACTTTGCACCACAGCAGACAGAGAAACCCAGTTCCGCAAGGACGCATGTACTGCGGCCCTTCATTGCTCGCCCCCTCTCGCTTCCAAGCCTTGTTACGTTACTTCTACAGTTGCCGATGGACATACATATTGCCGAAAGGAAGACCCCCCCGCGCTTCTGCACGAGCAACGACGCACGTACTTCCTGATTTCTCTACCCCTGTCCCCCTTTCTCTGTGCAGACTGCAACTTGGGACGATTTCTTTCCCCTTCCCCCTCCCCCTGTCGTTTTACCGTTCTCTGAGCTTCTCCGCACATCATCTATGTGCTGACTCCAGCCACGCACATCTTAGGGGGAGGAGGAGGAGGGGGAGGGGAAGGAGGAGGGCTTGCTTTACACGAGAACTTCACGATGACCGTACCCCCCGTTCGTGCGTATATATGACTCTCTACACAACTTCTCTCGATCCCTTTCTCTGCACTTCTTCTGCTGCCACATGGACTTGACTATGTTCGCGCATGCGTATGGTGGATGGTCTTTGGGTGTGTTACACTGGTACGCGGCGAGCTGCGCGCGTGCAGAAGAGAAAAGGGGGTAGGGCCTCAGGTTGGCAGTCCAGAGTAGCCAAGTCGAAACGGAGAAGGCAGCGCAGCGAGAGAGAGAGAGCAATCGAAGAGAAGCAAGGCACAGACATAGTGGGTGCGCCGAGACGAGCCAATACACGAACAGCGCCACAAATGCCTTCAGCGGTGAGCAGTCTGTCTTTCGTTTCGTTTGTTTCCTTACCAAGTCGCACTGCGTCTCGCTGACTCGCAAAACCACCGTAGAGAAAAACGCACATAATCGGCAGGGCGAGAGAGAGAGAGAAGCGACTACATAGGCAAAATCACGTTGCCCAAGAGGGTATCTCGTCATCACAGACATCGCCAGCACCATCACTCCCATTTAACTGCTCTTGCTCTTGCGCTTCTCTCTCCGCGTGTGTAGTCTTGGATCTGTGCTTGTACAAGCGTGGGTTTGGGTTGCCGTGATGCAGGCCATCAACGAAAACTCGCTGCGCGAGTTTTATGCGCACGTCTACCCCGTTGAACTAGTCACCCAATGGCTGTCATACCGGCTTAACCAGCCACCTCTTATCCCGGGCACCCCCATCCTGGCTGTCAAAGTCGAGCGGTCGGCGGTGTCTGGAGACGACAGAGGAGAGGGAGTGGGCCGGACACTGTGCGTCAAGGCCGACCCAGGTGCTGCTGCGACAGATGCTTCTGGCGCTGAGGATGATAAGGAGTGGCTGGATGGGAAGGGGGCTGCTGCAGCGGAGGGCTACCTTGCCCGCCGCGAGTTCTGCTTCACCCTCATCGGCGACATTTTCACTCGTTTCCGGAGCTACCGAAGTGCCGAGGAGCTGCGCGCCGAGCTGTTGCGCTGCTTCCCAGAGAAGATCGACGTTGGCGCCGTGTACAACATTCGCCCCAACCAGAAGCAGGGCCTCGCCAACGTTTTCCCAGTGGAGCGGGAGCTCGTGTTTGATATCGACATGTCAGACTATGACAACGTGCGGTCGTGCTGCACCGGCAAGAGTGTCTGTGCCTACTGCTGGGCGTGGATGTCGTGCGCGGCACATGTGCTCCACACCGTTCTGCGGGACGACTTTGGCTTCAAGTACGTACTGCCCGTCTTCTCGGGTCGACGTGGTATTCACCTGTGGGTGTGCGACAGGCGGGCCAGGCTAATGACCAACGACGAGCGAACGGCCTTGGTGGGGTACTTGGCTGTCGTGGCGCCCAAGACACTCCGCAGCACCATCGTAGCCGATCTTGCAAACCACCGCCTCGTCCACCCAACCATCCGCCACGTTCTGCGCACGCAGATTGACCGCGCCTTCACTGGGCTCTTCGTGACGTCCTCAAGCGACAACCCCAACAACATTCAGCATCACACCAAGGCGGCCTGTATCGTCCATGACGCTACCTTGGCGGTGCTGAAGCTTGGCCGCCGCGATGCCTTGAACCGGTTCCAGCAGCACCTTCACTTCCAGCAAGGTAGCGTTCTCGACTGGTCAGTTTACCTGCGTGCTCTCGGCTCGGAGCAGGAGGCCACTGATATCCTGCATGCCGTGCAGCTTCTTCTCTTGTATCCACGCCTGGACGAGCACGTTAGTACACGCCGTGACCACCTGCTGAAGCTGCCATTTTGCGTGCATCCCGGCACGTCCTACCTGTGCTGCCCACTCGAGTGGGATAATGTGGACGCGTTCAACCCGACAGAGGACGCGCCGAGACTACAGGAAGTGCTACTGAGTCGAAGCCTGGAGGAGCGCTGGACGCTACCGCTGGTGCGTATGCTGAAGGATATGCGTTCAGACGAGAATGAGAACTTCTCGTAAGGACCTTTGTCCACGCATGTGTAGGTGCCTCCACACACGCGTTAGTGTCGCTTCCCCGCTGGTACCACAGGCGCGCCGTTGTTCGGCGCAGCTTTACGTAGAGAGTGATGTCTCTCGTTTTACTTTCCTGTGCGTATTTTGTTGTGCCGATGGAGGTCCAAGACAGATCGCTCCGCCATGGTTCCTCTAGAGATGGAGAGGAGGGGCTCGAGCTGCGCTTGTGAACTCGATAAATGAGTGAGTGTATACGTGTGTGTGTGTGTTACCTTCATGTTTGTGGAGGACTGGGGGGTGCGTTACAGAACAGCACGTTTTCTGTCATCGATGATCGCAGCGTACGCCGCCCCTTCATCCATTTCACCGTGTTGCTCATCTACGCGGACCCACTCGCTCTAATTTTACAGCGGCGAGAAACTCCCAGAGAGGGGGGGGGACGGGGAGAACAGGCGCGCAAGAAAGTTAGCCGGCCAGCCCCTCCCTTTCTCCCTCCTCAGCCATGCGCGCGTCGAGCAGTCTCGCGCATCGGCCAGCAGGTAATGTTTTCTCCCCCCTGACTTCTCTTTCCCCGCTGCGTGCCTCTCCTTTTGTTCTCTACACGTCACCGCCGCTCGATGCCGCGTAGATTTTCTTTTCATGCCCTGCCCTCCCTCCTTACGATCATCGCCCCTTCCTCTTCCACATCTCTCCCCCACTCACCCTCCCTTGTGCGCGCCTTTCCACACTTGCACACTCGGGTGTGTGACAGACTTCACAGTTGTGTTTTTTCTTCTTCTCCTTTACCTGCTCTGCATTTCGGCTGCTCCTCTTCCTGTCTTCTTCTGCGATCCAGAGATGTTCTTTGCGCCACCAGCAAAGGTGGCACGGACGCAGCGGCTGACCGTGACGAGCAGTGCAGCAGCGCCCTACGTCTACAAGCGCGTGACCGAGGCAGACAGCGGACTCACGGAGGCATCACCGACTTCTCTCGATGGGGCAGTGGTCTTCGACGCCGCCAATGGACGCACGATACCCGTCTCGAGCTTTCTCTCTGGTGCTGGCGCGCACCTGTGCTGGATGGTTGACGAAAATACGAAACTTCTGCGCCTGTGGAACGTAAGCCGGCCAGGGTGGCGGACGGCGGCGCCACGGCTTGCAGAGATACCGTACTTTGCAGCTGCCACGGAGGGACTGCCGATGTTTGTGAGCGAGATGGGTGGGGAGGAGGAGTCCCTCGCCTTTTGCAGCGAGCGCGGCGCCATAGCTAGTCTGGACCACAGCATTGAGGTGCAAATGATCGACGAGGACGACGCTGCGTTGATGGCTTCAAGTTTTGTCTGCGCGCGGCGCTGGGTCAATGCGGAAGCGGTGATTGTGACAGTGCTGGGGACAACGGCCGGGGTGCTTGTTGTGGATCTCAAATACGATGGCACCCACACGACAATGAGGTTTGACCGGCGCGACCCGGCGTCCTTTCGCTGGGTGCGCGGGGGGCGCGACAACTTGCTCCAGCACAAGAACAGTGGTGACGCCGAAGGGTGCCCGGCCATGCCGCCCCCATACACCGCCGAGGAAGAGGGGCAGCAGCAGTTGTTGAACGAAGACGCACAGACAGGGCGCCCCAGCGCTTCCGCAAACGTGTCCAGTTGGCTGTGGCATTCACTCAAGTCCTTGGTCGCCAGCGGTAATGGTACGAGCAGCGATCGTCAGGGCGGCTGGACAGGCCCTGGTGGCGCAGCAAGTGTATCTTCTGTGTGGCCACTTTCGGCTGTCGACCGCGGCCAGCGTGGTGATAGCCCCCTTGCCTTTACGCATGTGCAACTACGTTACCACTACCCTGATCAGGTGGTGGCGATTAGCGCTTTGGGTGAGGTGTTTCTGTTGGACTTCAGCCCGGTGCCGCCACTGGTGGCAGGGACAGCACCGCGGCCGCGCATTTCAATTAAGTGGGCCACATCGCTTCCCTCATCGCTGGGCCGCAGCGGCCGCGTCGTTGCCTGCACGGAGAGCCAGCACAAGGTGTGCGTGCTTTACTACGTCCGCAGCAGCTCGGCGCACCCGCTGCCAGCGCTGTGGCTCGTGACGCTAGATGCCTCTCTCGGAAAGGTTGTGAACTATGTAGTGCTGAACGCCGTCGCAGACGTCGTCAGCTCCGCCGCTCGCCTGCCGTCCCACCACGTTAAGCTTTTTTCTGGCGACACCCACTGCGTGGTTCTCATTAGCATTGGGGCGTATGTGTTGCGTGTGAACAACCAGGTGGGGGTTCGACAGCCGTGCTCCAGCGAGGACACCATCTGCTTTGCCCACCTTGAGCAGGCTGTGGTCTCGCTGTTGCGAGAAGACGGTAGTCTCGTCACCCTCGATGCTCGCGGTCCACACCTTACCGTGAGAGATGCCCTGGCGGCCCGCATGGTGCCCGTGGCCAGTAGTGACGGCCCCAGACGTCTGCACGACGGCGATGACTCTGGCGAGTCGGAGCTGAAGAGCATCCTGGATGCTGTTCGCACTGACCCGACGCTTTCTCTGGACAGTGCGGTGCTTTACGCGAGCGAGTCGCTCTCTTCCTCGTCGGACTCGCATTACCCTCGGTGGCAGGGCAGTGGCAATAGAGGCAACAGCAGCGGCGTTGGCACCGGCAACTGGGCACGCCGAAATCTAAACACTGAGGATAAGAACATTGTACAGCGCGTCACGCGCCAGCTCACGTGCCAGCAGCAGGCGCATCGCTGTTTTCTCATGGCTGTCCTTCGGCACGAGGAAGTACGCAAGCAGCTCTCGCAAGCCACCATTGCGCAGATGATGTCGGTGCAAGAGGCGCTCGTATCGTTGTGTGCGCTGCGCAGCATGCAGAATGTGGGGTTGCAGGCGCAGCAGTCTTTGAGCTCCGATCCAGATAGTGTGACGCACCGAGTTCTCCCTCCTTTGAGCGACATGCTCGGAGTAGCGCCGAGTGGCGGCTGCGACGGCGCCTACTTGTTACCACGCCGGCCCTATCGTCATGACGCCACTCAGGACGGCAGTAACGACGCGTCTGGCGCGCAGGCGGCGTCGCGACTGGTGAAAAGCACGGAGCAGATTGAGCGCTGCCAGCAGATTATGCGACGCGCCATTGTTGCCGTGGCGGATGCCATTCGGGCAGAGCAGAAGGCGGCACTGGGTGGTGCCTCTACCGGTCTTGAAGGCAGTGTGCAAGGGTTGACAGCCGCTGAGGTGTGCTTTGCAGACCCGTCGAACCTCGCTCGGCTGCTCTGCTTCGTTGGGGTGTACCTGTCCGAGGTGCGGCAGACCGTCTCGCTGCCTCTGGAAGAAAAGTTTGCGGAGTGCTACGCGGCGGGGTGCATCTATGTGGTGGTTGCGCAGTCGATTATGGAATCGCGTGAGGAGACGAGGAGCGTGTACGAAATTCCAAAAGGCGTCTTGTCGTGCATGTGGACCGGCTCCAGCGACCCCGTGCGCGGTATCGCCTTGTGCTTCTCACAGGCGTGTGTGCACCTTTCGAACACTCTGGCAGACGTCTGCGATGTAGCGTCGAGCAACATTAACGCCGGTACCGACAGTAACGCCAATGCCGTCGACGCCGCAGCTCGTTTGGCGAGCGCCGCCACATTGTCCTCGCTCGCACTTCAAAGGTGCGACATGCTCGACGTGGTCACCTACCTGCTGTACTTCTTCCTGACCAACAACCCTCACCACGACAGCCGTTTTGTCTCTTCAGTTGTGACGAACACCCTCCTCCGCGAGCCATTTCTCAATGGTCCGGTTGGCTACCCGTACGGTGCCCCCGCTGCATCTCGCGGCTGCGTCGAAGTTGGTCTTCGCGTTCTGCGCGTGTGCGAGACGTTGGCACTGCGCTTCGATGCAATGCCGATCCTCATGACCTTTGCGCTCTCCACGCCAATCGACGACCCCGCCAGTTGCCCGGAGCAGTACGAGCGACTTCAGTCCTACTGCCAGCAGAACTCCCTTGTCCTCGACGCCGCGCTTCAAACACTCTGGGAGCAGCGCCGCGAGTGGGAGCTGCTCAGCCTGCCTGCCGTGCTGCCTGGTTGTCCCGACGCACGTGCTCGGCGGAACAGCTTCCTAGAAGCACAGGCACCGCACTTGCTGTGGCTCGCCGATCCAGGTCGTTATGATGCCCTCACCGCTGAGGGGCAGGCCAGTCCACCCTACATCCCGTACGGGGAGGACCAGCTCAAACACCGCAGCCGGTGCAATGCCATGGCACGCCTTGCATGGGTGGCGACAGGGGCAGCTCCATCGAGCCGCATCAACGATGTGGAGCTCTCCGAGTCAATTGTGGCAGGGCAGCAAGAGTTCCTCGGACCTGACTACAACGCTGTCACCCTCGGCGCACAGGCGGCGGTGCAGCGGCTCTTGGAGAAGCGAGACTGTGTTGCGGCGTGGGTGCAGGCGGCCGTGATAGCCAGTCACACGATGCAGCCGACCAGCGAGGACTTGCTGGTACAGGTGCTGCGGCGCTGCCGTGCCCACGACGGTGAGTCATGCCTGCGGAGCATCCTTGCGAACAGTGTTAGCGAGCTGGAGACGGATGCAAACTTGCGCCAGACAGCTCTGGGTCAGGTGATAGTGGCATGCGTCAAGCTTCAGGACACTGAGACGCTGTACCGCGTGTGTGAGACGCTGCTGACAGCCGAAGAGCTCACGCTGCTTTCCTCGTGGGTGGCGTACCTTTGGACGGCGAGTCACGAACGGGCGTAGCGAAAGCTGCATGAGGAACGTGCGACGATCCGTTCGAGGGATTCGCAAGCGAGTACCAAGCCGAAGACAATAATAAGAAGGCAAGACAACTGACGTGCGCGCGCTAATGGCGAGGGACTACGCTATTGGCTTTCTCTGTCGCTGTTGGGGTGGTGCGTCATTCCTGAACTCGCATTTTTGTCTCTCTTTTTCACTTGAGTGGGTGGGTGGGTGTGGTGGGGGGGGGGGGAACGTTGCATGGCTGCACGCAAGGCAGGCGTACGGCGACGGGCTTCCACCTACGGAAGCGGCATGGCTGTGCCGGATGGCAGAGAAGTGTGTGAAGAGAGGTGAAGATGTGCCCCTGCACGCATATCTCTTTCTTTACACGTGTTGGGCGTCCGTGCGCCCGTGTTAGGTTGGGGGTTTTCACGGGCACTTTGGCACTCTGATGCGTGTGCCGTGGGTGTTTCTGTACATCCGTGACCAGCTGCCGCAGTGCATCTTCCAAATAACAAAGCAGAGCGACGCATGCGTCGATCCTTCAGAGGCGGTGCCGTGTTGGCCTTTTCCTCATTTTACCTTTAAAGAGAGAGACTAGAAGAGCAGAGGCGAACAGCACAGCTGAGATGCACGCGTACCTCTGCTCTTGTTATTGTTCTGCGCCAGCGCTCGTTGAGCGGGGAAAGGAGCACTGGCTGCCGCATGCCCCTGGACGCGATGGCGCGTAGGTGGTTGGTGGCTGTTAGGTGGGCGTGTCGGTGTACGCACCAACACAGGATCGAAAAGCGGAAAAGGCGAGTGGTCCTCAATGGTGTAGCGGAATCCCGCACGTGCAAACCCTTTTCATGCGTCTTCTGCTAGCGATGGCAACCCTCGTATTGTGGATACTTTCCCCCCTCCTTGGCCTTCTGCGCTGCTGTGCACCCCCCCTTTCTATCGCTCCCGCCCTCAGTATCATCCTTTGCCTCCCCCCTCCTCTCCTTTTACCACCGCTGTTATCCTCTTGTTTTTCATTTTTAGTCTGTCGCGGTCACGCGCAACTGCGCGTCGGGGAGAGGCCAGGAGGCTCTAAACACACAACCACAGCTAAACCACGCGCGCGCGGGGAGGGGCGTCGGCGCAGGCGTGCGGAGCGCACCAGATAGAAGGCGAGACGTCCTCTCATGCAGTTTGACCACTACCGCGACGGAGAGACCCGTTCGATTCTCATGAAAGACTCCCAGTCCTTTCTGTGTGCGCTACTGGCAGCCAAAAAACAACAGGCCAACGAGCTCTTTGGTTCGTGGGATGTCAAAGGAAAAGGGTACATTGCTATCGCACAGCTCCGGCCACTCCTCCTGAGCTTATTTCCGGCACCGTCGTCCGTGTCGGAGCAGGACTCTGGCACCACCGCAACCCATCTGTCCGTTTCACAAGTGAAGACAGCGTATGAGAGCGTGACGGGGCGCCCATGGCCACCTCGCGCGTCGCTCTCAACAGGCTCTGCTTCGGCAAAGCAAAGCCACCGTCACCAGGACTCGATGTACGCAGGTCCCACACTAAGTGAGGTACACGCCATCATTGACGTCTTGTGTGGCGGTGAGAGAGAGCCGAAAGTGGCATTAACGCACTGCAGCCGGGACGGTGTAGGGAACGCATCGACGAGGCCGTTTGCGGGTCGCAAAGGGCCCACACCGAACACGGCACCCCTCACTCTCACAAGCTCTGCCACTGAGAGCAGCACCAGCGCAGTGCCTTCACTGCACCACCGCTCCCTTACGAGTGATGCGGGGGCCGCTTTCCTGTATGGCTCCATCGAAGCCATCTATCGTAGCTTTTGCCGTGCTGCCGCCTCACCAGGTGAGTTGGAGCCCGATACGCTTCCGATTGATGCCGTACATCTCGAGCGTATCGCGTGGAACGTTCAAGCGCAACGGCTGAGTGTAGGAGAGGGACACGCACTGCACCGCCTCCTGGCTGCGAAGGCAACCACCGTTGATCCGACCACCGCCCCCCCCACCAGCACTGGGGCGGATGCCCACCTTACTCTGGAGGCGTTTGTGAAACTCTTGTGCGCTATGTGAAGGGCGTTCTTGACGGGTACCTGTCTGCGTCTGTAATCCACCAGGAAGTGAAGGCAGGTGTGCACTAACGTTAGAAGAGGTACGCAACCGTGCCCACGCATGCAGGAGGGAGAGAGGGTCGATTGTTAGCGCCCTCCCTATCACGATACGCAGTGCAGACAACAGAAGGAAAGGTACACGATGCAGCTGCTCGCACGCCCTGCTTAGCGAAGAGGGAGCCTGGCCGGTTACATGACTCTGCCCACCAGAATCGCTGTCCCCCACCCCACCCACTGTCACTCTACCGTTTCCTCTCCGCTGCCTTTGATTTCCTTGCCTGTGGTGTCTTCACCATCGCTTCCCCTTTACCCCTTCACTGATGGCTCCCTCGAACCCTCCCGTTCTTCATCTCCAGTTTTTTTTATGTCTGCAACTCGTTGCTGACGGCCGCCGTTCCCGTGCCATGTATATCCTGTGCTTCTATTCATCGTCTCTTTCACCGCTCTACAGCGAGCGAATGTAGCGAGGCAGAGCACGAAACCACACGTGCCCTGCTCGATAACACTGAACTCCCCTTTCTACCGCTTCTACTGCTGTCGCTGCTTCTTTACGCAGTTCCGTTTCCTAGGAAGCGCAAGCGTGATCGGGCAGCAGAAGGCGGAGCAGCAGTGATGCGTCGCAGAGAGTACTCCAAGGCACCACCCGCGCTCTCCTTGGCGTCCCCTGTCCCGACGCGAAGAAGTGACCCGAAAGTTTTATATCAGCAGTGGCAGCCGCAGCACAGCTTGCCATGTCTTCGCGTGGCGCTTCCGTTAGGGAAAGGAAACGGTAGTGATAATGGCCGTGACCCAGCTGTGAGACACACCTTGGACACGTCTCATGCCGGCAGTCTCGCGGATATTTCAGTTAGCGACATTCCTGATAGTAGCCGTGGCGTTTCGTCGCCGCAAGAGGAAGCGTTGCGCAGGAGCGCGGAGCACCTCGCCAGGCGTGTGCGACAAGTCCAAGCGCAGGAGACGCGACAACGAACGCTCCTTCTAAAGGAAGCGGCGGAGCTCTTCGCCGATATGATCCTCCACCACGGTGTATGCCTTGATATTGCCGCGTCCTGCGCCGTTCTGCAAGCCTCACGAAACACGCATGCTCAGGCTGAGGCGCAGCAGGCTCAGCAGTGGCAGTTGCAGATTTTGCGGGATACACTGAATGACACTGTCACTGAGGAGAAGAAGGCTCGCAAATCTCTTGAGCTGGCGGCGCTGTCGGTGCGCAGGTCACTGGCGCAGTTGCACCGTGCTGAAGCTCAGCCACTGTTGCAGCGAGAAGCATTTTTTCGACTGATGCATGCCGAGCACGTGCGGCGCGCCTTCCTGCACCGTGAGGAGGCACGTGCGGTGGAGGCGATGGGGATTCCGTACTTTATCTCTCTTCCTTGCCGATCGGCCCCTGCCGAGGCCGCCTTCGGGCTCCGGAAAGGGGTCAGGGCAGACGTCAAGGAGGGTGTCACCGAATTGAACAAGATCGACTTGATGGCCCAGGAGCGGTGTCCGTTTCAGTGCGCTGCGGATTGTCCATACATGACACAGCGTACGCGGCAGCTGGGCAAGCGCTGGGCGGCTGCAGTGACCAGCTGCGAGGACACGCGTGTCACTACCGCCTCCCTCCGCCTCGACCGTCGCGGGGCTTCTCTACCCCCCGTCACCCGGGCGTCGCGGCAGTGGCAAGTGCCTGGGCTAGGGATTACGGAGGTTGGCAAGCAGCGCGTACGGAACGCGATGATGATGGGGCACTACAGTGCCACTGCTGAGTTTCTGCCAGGACTGCGCCTGTAATCGTCCCTGAGGCCGTGTCGTGGTCCGAATGAGCAGTGAACCACCCGTGCTCATTCACTGGTGAAAGCTGGGAGTCCGTGGGCCCATTTACCCCCTTTCCTTTTTAGTTTTGCGCTCTGCTGAGGAATCATGGCGCGGTTGTCTGCTCTGTCGCTTTGTGCCTCTCTTCTTGTCCTTCCTCCAGTTCCTAGCCTCCACCTCCCCCCCACTCCCTCTTCGTTCTTGTCACTGCCACCGCCATCACTTCACTTTTTTTTTCCCAGTTTGGAACTCTCTGATGTAGAGCTCGGCGGTGGACGGAGGCTTGTACAACGTCTGGGAGGACGCACACAGTGGGGATTCTTGCCTGTCCTCTCTCGCGTCCAGCACTGTCCATCCGATTCCCTTGGCGCACTGACGCCTGCTCTGTCGCTTGTTACTTTGTTGCCGAGCCAAGTGTCTGACCGCTACGTGTGGGACGTGATGTATTCCGCTGAAGGTGCATCTACACATAAACGAGCACGCTCGCACCGATGGGGATTGCCGTGACATGGCGATGGTGCATTCCTTCTCGTGTGTATGTGTGTGCCCAGCTCTCAATACACTGAGGGAGACAAGGAAAAGAATGTCGAAGAAAAGACCCCTTCCAAAGTGGGACAAGCACAGGCGATTTGTTCAAGGCAGGGAACTGTAGAGAGGTGCACCCTGTGCGTAGAAACGCTGCCAACTGCTGTTCTTCGACTCTATTTTTTCTCCCTTTCACAGCTCTCGCGCGACGAGGGGGCTGCTATGCTGTCGTCTGACATGGACGTTCTTTGTAAGTCGCTCTCTCTTCGTCTGACTACTACTCGTACCACCGCCATCGCCTCCCTCTTCTCCCTGCTTCCCTCTCCTCCCTGCAGTCGCATAGACTCACCGAAGCCTGCGGGAAGAGTCCGCCCTATTTGCCGTGTTTTCTCTTGACATCCCCAGACTGCTGCTATTCCGTTTCGCATGCACCGCTGCTCTGCCTTTTGTTGTTGTCTGTTGCTGTGATTTCCGTCGTTTGCAGCTCTCCCTTTCCCTGTTGAGCCTCCCAACCGTGCAGGCCTTCCTCGGGAGTACGAGAGACACAGAGCCGTATGCGCACGCACGCTTCTTTACCCAGTGCATCACCCAACCCACTACCTGTGCATGGCCGCGCCTTGTGCTGAGCACTGATGCGAGCATGAACTCTGCTTCTTCTGGCGTGTGCCCGTCGGCAAAGGATGCCGCGTCGGAGGGGCTGCAGAGTTTCATGACAGAGCTAAGCCGCCTCGAGACTGCGTCGCGCTCACGTCTCCAGGAGCTGACCCACGCAAAGTCAACGGAGCGGGAGTTGAGCGAGCACCTGGCGGCCGTCACGTTTGCCGCACAGAAGGCGCGATATGCAAGGCTGCAGGTGGAGCTAGACGCCGCCGCGACGCAGGTCAGGACAGAAGAGGCAAGGCGCGAGAGCGCAGAAGAACGGCAACGACTAAGCCATCTCGTTGCTCAGCTGGAGCGCGTTAACGCACTTAGCAGATCTGTCGAAAACCAGAAGAAAGAGGACCAGGGTGGGGACTGTCTTGGCATCTCGTGTGACGCCGCCGTAGGCCACAGAGAGCTGTGGCGCTCACTAACCTGCATTCATCAACATCCGCGGCTCTCGCACCTTTTCCTCACTCCTCTTGTGCGGCTTTTCACAAAACTTGGTGCTCAGTACATCGCATCTCTCGGAGATACACACTTAGGGGATCAGGCGGTGCCTGCGTTGCACTCACTGTGGTCCTTGGATGCCTTTCAGGTGTGGCTGCACGAGCGCGCCTGTGGTACCCTTGCGGATGACGATATGCTGGCTCTTTCGTTCATCGCGAATGTGGCTGATGCCACCTTGTCGCCAGATTAGTGTACACCGTTACTTTCCTTTCGACCAATCACCTCCACATCCACCAAGGCAAGCCTATGGACGATCTCTAGCTCTTCAACGCTGACAGCCTCTTCCTGCGGGAGCAGAGCTCACACCAACATGCAATTGTCGCCGTATCCTTGGCGGCGCGGCAGGGGGTGGTGCGGAAAAAAGGAGGAGGGCAACGCCAGCGACGATACAGGCGCGGTCATCAAGAGCTACGGCGTACGATGCATGTCTGAGACTTGGCCTCATCACCTGCGCACGTGTGGAAGGGAGAGGGATGCATGTGCCTTCGCAGGTGTATCGGTGTTGGTGTTGGCGTGAACCTGAAAGGCAGGGGAAGGAGGCTCTTTGTGGCTGGAGAGACGAAGTAGAGACGGACGGAGGGGCGGGAAGGGAAGTCCATAATTCCTCCTTCACGAGCGACTTACCGTTTTTTTTTTCATCCCTTTGAGGCCAACTGCGCTGCACCCACGTCCGCTTCTGCCTGAGGTATCGACAGTCACAGTTTGTTTCTGGGCGATGGCAGAGCGATACCTCTTTCTGTTTCGGTGCTTGTGTGTGCGTGCATGTGTGTCGCCCGCACCCGTTGTTTCTTGTGCCCTCCCTTCAACACTCTACCCCTGACCTTCTTCCTCTCATGTACAACATCATCTGATCCTTCCCTCAATGTCTACGTGCACCATCTCTATTGACTCTTTCTTTGAGCTCTTGTTCTATTGGTCGTTCTGGGCGCAGGTGTCGACGCTGGTGCTGAGTGACGGGCTCGTCCACCTACATACACGCACACGCTTCACGTTCTCGTTCTCTGCTGTTGTTGCTGTTGGTGTCTTGCATCTCTCAACGCTCTTTTCCTTACCTAGCGCTAACTCGATGTGGATAGCTGCACTCAGTCACGTATGTGTGCAAACAGTGGTGGTGGGGATGAGCGGTATGCTGCGCGCTCTCTCCCTCTCCCCCTCTGCGTCTCTCGAGTCATTTCCCTGTTGAGTCCTTCACTCTATTTTTTTCGTTGTTATTTGGCTTTTCTGCTTCTCCTTTTCCTCCGCGTGTTTCTGTCGCTGAGGCTCTAGAGCGGATGACGTTGTGGGCGACTTCCCCGTCATTCCCACCCCTTCCCCCTAGTTTCTCGCTTCCCTGGCACGTACTCATAGTGGTCTCAGTGCGATTCTTACTCACAGACACGCAGGGACCGCTAAGAGCACCACCATGCCTGCTGCCGGTACAGGTTGCGTTGTGATGCGCGTCCGTGCCAAACTGCAGCCCTCCGCCACCGTAGTGCTCCTTTCTTGTTTATTTGTTTGCGATGCCCAGTGGGATTGTGGACTGTATGAGACCGCACCCCCCTCCCCCCACCCCCGCGATCGGGTGAATTACATGGCGTGGGGCACAGCCACGAACACACCAGATGTCGAACGCGATCGATAAAAGCGGCACGTGCATAGAGAGGACGGGGGGGGGGTGCGATGGCGACGGCGGCGCACGGGTGAGACTCTACAGTGTACCCCACATTGGTGAGCAGGTCTGCTCTTGTGTCCTGGCTCCCCCCAACTGCTTACTGCTGGTTGTACGGTTGCGCCCCCTGACACCTTTCGCCATTACCCAGTGGAACACACATGCACGCATACACACTTCCCCCCTTTCTATCCCTTTCCGCGTTATTCTCGTTTTCTTCTACCTCCCATCATCTGGGGACCGTTGCCCCTCCCCTACGCATAACCAACCCGCGCACGTGGTGCACGTCGCCATCATTGCTGTATCCGAGGTCCCCACCCCTCTCCAAGAAACTCACACTGCGCAAATACCACCAGGGCTTGTAAAACCGGTAGTCACGCCTCTCCCCTTGCCCCTCCCCCCTCTACACACATCCGCTTTTTTTTCCGCTTGGAAGCAGAGGCGTTGTTCATCAAGAAGTAGGCGCGTACTCGCTACACTCATCCAAGTTCCCTCCGGCTGCCACCCCTGTGCCTTTCGTTGTCACGCATTGTGGGTGCATGCCCTTTTCTGTTAGTCGTTTCCGAGTCTCGCACTCCAGCGGCAGGCCCTGCAAACTGTCCTCTCTTTTATTGGGGTACTCGTGCTCTTGGCGGAGGGGGGTCTTCTGCTCTCTTTCCCTTTTGCTTACACCGAACTCGCTTTCTTTCTCCCTCCGCCCTAGTCCGACACTCCTCCTCAGTCTGATAATTGCACCCTAATCCTAACCCCCTTTTCCTCTCCCGCCCTCCCTTCCTCCAGCTCCTGCCCTTTTCTTGGCAGGCGCAAAGGGAAAGGGGGACCGCCTACACGTCTGGAGCACCCGCCACCTCCATCGCCACCGCCACACACTTGCATACACACAGACACCCACACACACCGATATCAACCTGCTGCCGAGTGCGTGTGGTTAACCAGCAGCCCCCTCTTTTTCCACCTCCGCACTTCTTCCCTGACAATTCGTACGCGCCCTTCTCCGAAGCACGCCAGGGAGTGTCGACCCCCTAATTCTGCTCTTCCCCCTTAATCCACTCATCATCAAACACACTCCCGAAGAGTTGCCTCTCGCGTTTCCCTCTCGCGCTGGAGGCGACATTTGCGTTAAACCTGCCACCCGGAGCAGCATCAAAATAACAACAAAGTCGCATAGTTTTACACCCCCCTCCCTCCCCCCCCCCCGTGCCCACCACTTTCTTCTACTCACCTACCCAACACCCACAAGCAAACCCGGCTTTCGGCTTTCACTGCTTCCCCTGCCTCCCCACCGCACCCCCACTCTATCTTCACCTCTCCCCCCTCCTCTCTCTCTCTAGCACTTTTTTTCTTGCTGTTCCCCGCAGTGGATTGGGGCTCTTTCGTGTTCCTTTTTCCTTTGCTTGCCTGTTTGCCGTCTGTTTTATTCCGCCCCCCTTTCCTTCTCCCTCTTTCTTCCCTCCCTTTTCCCCTCTCAGTGACCCCTCTAGTTTGCTTCTCCTCCTCCAGTCTCTCTTCCCTTTCCACCTCCCATACTTGCCGACTTCCTTGTGCTCTCTTGTGTCTGTCTGTCTGTGTTGCCCACTGATTCATCGTCGTCTCCTTATTCTGTCTTGATCGTGTAGCCAAGTAAGCACAGAAAGGGGCAACTCACTCCCGCCCCTTCTTGCACATTGTGTACGCGGGTGGTTGGGCTGGCGATTCTCGTGTTGCTGGACGCAGTTGTTCCTCCCCCCTCCCCCCCAAAAAAGCATCTCAGAGCCGTGCGGCACAGCCCATTGGAGTGGGGAAGTGGTGGTATTGTGTAGGCGAGATTGTGTGCCGATATTCAACTGTATATGTCCGTGAAAAAGTCACTCGTTTTAGGGGTTTTCGTTTCTCTCCTCGTCAGACTCATATGACCTTTTACACTCACTGTTTGCTCTTCTTCGTCGGTGTACATGTCTAGACCATCCCTTCTTCCTTCCTTCTTCTTCAGCTGATACTCTAGACGCTAGAGCTTGCATCACGACGACTACCACACTCATACGGCTACTGGTCCTTTTTCCACCCAACGACAGTGCAAGATACCCCACTAGTGACTCTGAAGATCTCGTACACATACACATTCAAATCTTTTGGGTTTCACGGTGGTGTGTCTCATCAACGACTCTGACACGGACACACAACTGGCGCCACCACTCCACAGGGCGCAATACCGCAAATTACGTTGCTCATCTCTTGCCTTAGGTCGTCGTCTTCTGTTCTCCATTCCGGCACTCAATTTGTACGCTCTTTCTCCCGTTCTCTCCCCATCCGCAAGGGCGGGTGCCCCTTCAATTGTTGTTGTACCTGCATCTACAGCAGTGCTTACTGTCGGTGCCAAAGCTGAGAACACGAAGCGACGAGGAAAATAGCAAAGCAACAGCTTCACCACTTCCCCACACCTTCACCTCCTCTTTCACTTCTCTCTCCCTATATATCATTTTGTTGTCTTGGTGCGCTGCGGTCGATTTTTTATCGCCTGTCCTTGTCTTGATTGGCTCTCCTCTTTATCTCTCTCTTTTTCTCTTGCGCTCTTTCGGTGTGTGTGTGTGTGTGTGTGTGTGAAGACGTGTCGCATTGAAGACTCCCTGCAACTCGCTCTTTGCACTCCTTTGATTCACCACAAGTCACCCGGCTTGGTTCTCCCTTTCTGTTTTTTTTTCCGTTGCTGTCTATTTCTTTAGCTGTGGTGTTGCTGTTATTAATTTTGCTCGTCTTCATCATTTCTTCTCTCCCCCTCCCCCCCTCTCTCTCTGTGTGTACGCGTGGGGTGCGTCTTTTCTTTTCCCTCTGCTCGCTCGAAGCTCTTTCGGTCGCAGCTGTTTCCGGTTTGGGGGATTTTTTATGTTGTTGCTCATCTGCTGGGAGTAATTCCCTTTTCCCGCCTTGTCGTGCTCTTTTTTTTATTTCTTTGTTGTTGTTGTTCTGTTATTACTTGTTGTGTGCCGTTGTGTTTCTCTCTCCGATCGCCTCCTCCTCCTCCACCCATCTCTCCTGCAACCTCAAGCGTGCCACGTTGCGCATAGAGGCCATTCCAAGTTGCCGGAAGCGAAGTTGGTGAAGAGTGAAATCTTCGGTGGTTTCCCCCCTTTTCTGCATGTTTCTGTTCAGCATAATTCGGTGTGTCTCATCCCCCCCTCCACTAGTCGCTCTCTTCCCACACTCTTTCTTCTCTTGATTGCTAGCTCGTGCTCGGTTTTTTTTTCCGGTTCTCTGTTTGTCCTTCCTGTGGGGTTGCTGTTGTCTTCATTTCGCTTGTTTATTGTTCCTCTTCTGTTTTCTTCTTCGTGGCTGCCCTTCTTCTTCGCTCCTCGTCAGGCTCTGCCTCATCATTCTGCTCCCTCGCTCTCTTTCCCATCACTTACGCCTTGAGCCGCACGCCTCCTCGTTTTCTTCACTTTGGTGCTCTCAGTCTCTCCACGTGCCTTCACGTCGGCGGCCCCGCCTATTCTCGCTCTGGTGCTTTCATTGCGTGTGTGGTGTGTGTGTGTGTGTGTTCTTAGGGTGACCCGTTATATGCACTGCACCTCTGCGTTTGGTTGTTCTACAGGGCATTTCTTCTCCTTCTTCCTCGTGCACTTCTCCATCTCTCTCGCGCGTGCGCGCGCTCTCTCTACACGTCTTGACGGTGTGTGTTGCTGTAGTGTCACTGCGTTTCAAGCATTTCACAGTCAGGTGGTGTTCGCTTTGCTCTGGGAGTTCTCCTGTTCTACACAAGCACGCGTGTATGTGCCTGTACGTCTCACCCTGCCTCTCCCTCCCTCCCTCCTCCTCTCCCACTTCATCCCTCACGGTCTCTCCGTTCTCTTAAGCCCACATCTTCTCTGTCTTGTGTCATTTTGATCATTAAAAAAAAACACCGCAGTTCTTCGTCTTACTTTGTGGTGACTCTCCTTTACTAGGCTCGCGGCTTGTGTCTGGCTCCCCCCTCCTCTCTCTCTCTATTGAGCTTTTTTGTTTGTTTTCCTCCTCTGTGTGCAAGTGTGTATTCGCGAGACCACCTCGTGCGCTGCTTCGTGATTGTGTACCGTCGACGTCGCTGGCAGAACCATGGACTCTACTCGGGACTCTATACAATGCAAGGTGTCATTAGTAGACGTGAGCCCACTAGCCAGTGGAGACACTGCGCCACCTCAGGATCTAAGACAGAATGAGAGGTGTCTTGCGCCGCCGCAAGAGCACCATGCCGTGCCTCCGCCACTGTGCACCGCATCCATTACCCCGCTGATCTCTCTTGCCTCATCGGCGAACGGCGCGTCACCATTCGCCACAGCCAACGCAACGCTCCTGACGTCTAGTCGTCTGGAGCTCGCCAAAACACACCGAATGGCTGAGTCCGCGTCGTCTATGCCGTCCAGCTGTGGTGCCACCACGGAGACAGAGACCCGCTTTGGTGACATTCAGAGCCACGTTGTGGCACCGGTCTGGAAGTCTTCCTCCTGCCTGCTCTCGTCGCACCCCTGCGCCACCGCCACCGGGGGCCCGCGACGCCTCACATCACACAACAGCTCCTCCACAGATGGCACATTGGTGCAGTCGCGCAAGGTGGAAAGGATGCGAGGGCTATCGCTTCGCTTCTCCACCACATCACCCCACACTCTCCACCCCTCGGCTTCTTCCCTCACCCCCCGTGAGGAGGCCACACAGTTCGGGGAGCGAGTCAGTCAGGCGGCGTCGAGCAGGGCCACCTCCTCGACGCCGCTTCTGTGCTGTGGCTTATCACAGTCGCACGCGAGCGAGCAGGAGCGGCGAGCGTCGTCGGCGGAAACCTTCCTAGCAATGGTACCACTACTGAATGACGACATGACAGCTTCCTCATCGAAGCCATTGTTGCCTACGGCGGTGCTCCCCACGGTAGTGCCCTGCGCCGTGCCACTCAGGTCAAACGATGCTGGGGAAGCGCAAGGAGTTGCTTCACCTCCCGTGCTTCCCAGTGAAAGCCCCACCGACCTCGCCACTGGGGCAGCGACGCGATGTACGCCGCAGAGGCGCAGCCGCTCGTTCGACATGCCGTTCACCTTCACCACTAGCATGAGTGGCGGCAGCTGCGGTGACTTATCACGATGCTACGCAAAGCAACGCGAGTTGTCCACCGTCCCCACTGGTGCTCTTTCTAGCGAGCAGGTCACCGAACTCCATGGCAACAGGCGCCGTCTACCGTCGTTCATGTGCTCGCCGGAGTCTGCAGGAGCCTTGTCAGCGCTGAGAACGCAAGTGGTCACTGTGGCAAACCCCGCAACGGCACATTGCCATAGCACCAACGGAGGCGGTACCACTGCCACATTCAGCTGCAATACAAGCACAAACGACGGGGAAGCCGAGACACTGCCACGTGTGGGCCCTGAACTGCGACGTACCATATCCTGCGATACCCTGGCTTCGATCAGCTCTTCGCGCTCCAGGCCAGTGCTCACGCCCGCCGCGCATGGACCGCCGGGGGTGCTTGGCGCCGCGTCTGGTGCAGCATCGACCACCACAAGGAGTGTAACCTACACGCGCCAGAATGTATGCCTCGGGGCGCTGGACTTTTACGGAAACCCTGTCATGTCTCTCTCTTCACTGCTCGTGCAGATGTCGCTGCAGTCTGGCGATCACGAGGAACCAGACCCGCCTGAGATGGGGGTCGGTGTAGTTTCTCCCTACCCGCTAACCCAGCAGCAGCAGCAGCAGCGAAACACTCTATCCATGCAAAATTTAATGGTGCACACGCAGCAAGTGGGCCAGATGGCTCCAGAGGACAAGGTGAAGCGATTGCACGCGAAGCCAGACGGTGGCGGTCTCGGCATGCACAGAGCAACGGGTATCGCGATCCCGCACCGGCGCCGCGCCTGCACCAAGGCCGGCTCTACGACAGCGACCGTGTCTACCTCGACCTCACCACTTACCACCTCCACCGCCGCGCCGGCTGCAAAGCCACAGGTCGGTTCGCTGAAGGATGTTTTGCAGGAATGTAACTTTCTCTCCCTCAAGGACGTGCTGAGCGCTATCGCCGACACGCATGTGCATGAGCTGCGCGAGGCGCAACAGCGACTGAGCTGCATTCCTGCTGGCGGTAGCGATGTGAGAGATGTTGATGGGATCTCAGCCTCGACGACGACCGCGCCGGTGATGGGAAACCAGCTTCCTCCGTGCGTAGCCTCGGTGTTATCGAAGGCTGACGAGACAGCCGCCACTTGTCCCTGCCCCTTTGGATGCATTCCACCGAGTGCGGCCTGTCGTCTCGGTGGGACGGGGTCAGAGTGGACATGCACCTCGACCGCCCGAGAGGGTGATTGTGGCGCCTGCCTAAGCACCAGTGCTAGTACCGACACCGCATGCGTCCCCGTTTTGCACCCCTCTGTTAGCTCTATGGACCCGCAGCAGGTTTTGACACTTGCGGCGGCCATTACAGAGGTTTCGCTGAACCTCGACCGTAGCACTGAGGCTTCGTTTGCTGACTCCATCACGGTGGCCGCCTCTTCGCCGCCACCGCTCTCTGTTGCGAGCCGCACACGACTCACTGGGCGAAGAAGTGCACCCACCGGAGGCTGCTCCGTTGGCGACCGCATTAGCTCAGCCGACTTCAGCGCATCATTCCCAACCTTGCTCGGCGAGACTGTAACTGCCGGTGTTGCCGTGTCGCCTCCGTCCATTGCCACACCATCGAGGCCGCGGTCTGCCGTCTCAGTGGGGTCCGGCCTCTCTACTGCAATTGCCGATGCCAGCCACCGAGTTTGCGCTGCTTCAGGAGCCTTTCCCACTACCGCCGCATCAGCGGCAGGCATAGATGATGTCCCCGAGACCCCTGATTACCGATTTGATCCCCTGGAGCGCAAGGTGCTCCTGTGCCAGTCGAGCGAGGACGTGGACGACGGTGTGAAGGGTGGAATGTGGGAATGTCCAGTGGACCGCACCATGCACACACCGCTCTCTCCGCCGCTGAAGACAACTGCAGTCGTCTCTTTCGTGACGGCCGCCTCGGCAGATGAAACCCGTTTCTCTACAGCAGCTTTGACGCTGGCTCACCAGCACGGAGGACGGTACGTCGCCAACTGGCACGGTCTGTCGTCAGGTGAGGAAGTACCAGTCAGGGCAGCGACGCTGTGCAGCGCCACTGTCGCTGATGCGATGCCGCATTCGACGCGGCCGCCGGTGCTGCAGCAGCATATGGAGCCTCGAATGAGCACAGACTGCGGCGCCTGTGGCACAAGTTGTGTGGGGAAACTGGAGCACGATGGAGACCCGACCGGGTCCGTTAGAGGGGCCTCGTCGGAGAAGGCGAGCGTCACTGCCGGAGGCTCTTTGGCGAGCTTCGGCGATATTCGTGTGGTGATCGCGTCCATTGCGTGTCTCTCCTTTGATGACGAGCTCAGCACCGTCTCGCAGCTGCGGCAGTGGGCCCAGAGCGTTTCGCCGCTTGTCCACCTGCAGCCAAGCACCGATACCGAAGTCGTCACGTAGGGGTGAGGAGGTTTGGAGAGGTCGTTTGTGGCATCACCTTTTTTTCTTGGCTTGCGCGTCCACTGTCATCCTCCCCGCGCATGTGATCTCCGGCACGTGTGGTGTGCGTCTGTGTCTGTTCTGCTCATCTGTGGGTCGGTTATCGGCAGTTTGTGTGCGGGTAAGGGATGTGACGAACTTGTATCGTCGGGTCTGAGTGTTTGTGAGTGGTGCGGGTGCGTCCCCAGGGCACGTGCCGAAATCCGGGTCCACCCACGTCGATTGGGCAGCGAAGTGGAATCGCCGTCACAGCCGCGTGTCAGCTCCCTTTTCCGTGGTTGTTCTGTGGTGCTGTTTGATTTTCTTTTTCGTTTTACTGTTCTGGAGCTTCTACACAACCGTGGCCGTCTTGCATGTCCCTTCGCACTTCTCTTCACACCACAGCCCCCCCCCCTCCTTCCCCCTACACGCCGACTCCGCTATCCTCCATCTTTTCAGCTTTCCGGCCATGCCTCATCTCTGATGCCGTTTTGCAGGCCTTTACTTCTCGGGTATCATCCCACAGTTGTCGCTCCATCACCTAATGAAGAATACTTTGGAATAATTCGGGTTTAGAGCAGAGACAAGCGCCTCTCTGTAGAATGGTGTGTATGTGCATGCATATATGAGTGTATGCGTGCGCCTATGAATGTGAGTGTAATTACGCGTGCCGAGGTTGCACTTCCGTCCGTTCCCCCCCCCTCTTATGCACACACTACACCGACACTCGTACACGCCCTTTTTCCTCCTCCCTCTTCTCCCCGTGTTGCCTGTGTGATTGGATATCTCGCTGTGTGTTTCTTTCGGCATGCAAACTTCAAACAAAAAACACAAGGAGGAAAAGCCATGCGACGATGCGAGGGAAGACAAGAGATGGAGAGCGGACGGGGTGGGGGGAGGGTGCGCGATGCAAACGTGGTGGAAGGTGCGACAAGCCCTCCCCCCCCCCCGCACATGCACCGTGAAAGAGACACCAAAGTGGTGCATTGGAAGGGATGCGTATTGCTGAACAGAGAGGACATACATAAAAAAACACGCGTCCATAAAGCTGAAGATAGTGTCGCATCGTTCACTCGACGTCGTGTGGAGTGCAGTCAAGTTAATTCATTCAACGTACACATATGACAAACTCGTCAACACCGCACCCACCGAGAGATACACAAGCACCCTCAAACAGAAAGGAAGGCATGCCAGAGTGTCTGCGTCTTGCGCGCCATCCTCTGGTATGTCTAGGTATGTGTATGAGCAAGTTGGTGTGTGTATGCGCGCACGTGTGTGTAGCGTTGCTTGTCGAGGTAGAAGTGGGGAAGGTGAAGAGGAACGAATGCTGTGAATCGTCTACCTCTTCGAGCTCGCTTCATCGCTGTGGGGCCCACTAATAGGGCATTTTTCTCTTACAACTTTGCTTCTTCCAGCCCCGCCCACCCGACTCCCCTCACCCTCATTTTGTGCCTTCTTCCCCCACCGTGTTGATGCTCAGTCTTCATTTTCATACATCCCCACGTCAGAATTGCACCCCCCACACGCAGAGCGCAGTACTATCGCAGTTACAACAGACACACGAGGAGCATTGCAGTCGCGCAGCGGAGTCGTGGCTTTGGCCCCCCTCCTCTTTAGTTGTGTGCTGCGTATGCCCTTTTTGACGTCCTCATACCAGTGGAACGAAAAAAAAGGGCTGACAAGCAGGCAGAGAGCACGAGACAAGATGGACGGCGAAAAGCTGAGCTCGATTAACAAGTTGCGCACACGTTTTCCGGCGCTGTCCGTGTCAGACGCCCGTGCGCTGTTGGAGCAGCACAACTGGAATGTCACCATCGCTGGCGCAGAGGCTGAGCGACAGGAGCGACAACGCAGGAAGGCAGACGCGACAAGCTTTTTTGTCGGTGGTGGTGAGAAGGGCAGCGGACAGCAAGTAATGGCGCCGCCTGGTGAGCGTGATGCTCACCGCGGCAACAACAACAACGGCAGTGGGATAGACTCCATGATTGATAGCATTTTCCGCAAAGCGCAAGTGGAGGGGGCGAACGAGAGTGGAGGTGGTGGAGGCACTGGCGTCGAGGGTAATGAGCGGCGCGCCTTCTACGGCCGAGGTCAGCGCCTCGGGTACACCACCAACCCAAGCCCGTATATTGCCTCGACGCTGCGCGCAGAGCGTTCCGTTAGCGTGACGGTGTACCGTAATGGCTTTGAGGTGGACCACAACGTCTTTGTGCCGCTCAACAGCGACGAGGGCCGCCAGTTTGTGGAGGCCATGGACAAGGGGTTCGTGCCCCCGTCTCTCGCCACCAAGTACCCAAACACGGATTTGACAGTCAACCTACGCGACTGTCTCCAGGTGGACTTTGTCCCACCGGCATACACCGCCTTCCAGGGTCAAGGCCACCGCCTTGCGGCGCCGGACGGCCCCGCCGCCTCACAGGGGGCACAATCAGGAGCTCAAGGATCGGTGGCGGTGGCAAGTCCGTCGACCATGCCATCGTATGATGCGTCTCGTGTAGTGGAGGTGCGCAGTGATGAAGCGACGTCATTTGTGGTGCTTCTGAACACGCGGGGGGAGCGGAGGCAGGTGCAGATAAACCCGGAGCGACACACCGTGGAGGACCTCTACAACCTTGCCCATGCCTATCAGCCGGAACTGGAGCAATTTGTCCTGGTGGAGCGCGGGATGCCGCCGCGCCGCTTGGAGACCTCTATGCGGTTGCAGACAATTGCACAGGCGAAGCTCAGTCGCGCTGTCGTCGCGCTTCAGCAGTTGTGATGCCATTATGGAAAAGGGACGTTACGTGAGCAAGAAGTGTACGTGCGTGAGGGAGGGGGAGAGTCGTACAGCGGAGGGTAAGGGCTCCCCATCAACGGGTGTTCTCTCACTCCTTGCCATCAGCAAGGGCAATGACCTACGCCAGCTCTCGCACCTCTCAACCCACACTCTTCCCTGGAGCGCAAGGGATGTCGCGTGGCTTTTCTTTTTTTGGCTTTCTGCGAACCGGAGGACGGCGCGCGGCACCCCATCAGCACTCTCGAAACGCTCTCCGCCGCGTCTCCTTTGTACGCCTTCCTCCTCGTCCTTCCACACGCCCGGTTCTCCAATCTGTGCTGTCACGTTCTCCTTGGAGGTCGAGGATTGGGCTTCTTTACGGATGAGACCTGCACGACTCGCGTGCACACACACACACACACGCGTGCTGTCTTTGTTTTGCTTTCCATGGCGTCTCTGTTTCGCGCATTGGGCTATGTGGTTTGGCTCAGTGAGCCCTCTCTCCCCTCTTTGGGTATGTTTTTATGGTTTTCCTCACTGCATCTCCCCTCCCCCACTCTCCTACTCTAGTGTGCTGTTGTGATCTTCAGACCTCTTCCGTGCGCACGGTGACTGTCGAAAGGTGTGCTGACCGAGCCGTGGGCGTGAGTAGTGGATGGCAAGGTAACAGATGACCTCCTCCACACAATTGACAAGGTGATTCATACAAACATAGGCGTGTCTACTTGATCTTTTACCCACGCAGGCGCGAGCTCTCTGGCACATACGCGTTTTGCTCGGTGCAACCAAGCGCGCGTCAATGAAGGATTACGGAGGGTGAGAATGAATAAGAGGGAGAGGGGAGGGAGAGAGGGCAGTCCGTGAAGGAGTAACTCGTGGCGGCCTTGGCCTTTGTGTTTTGTACTTTGGTTGGGTTGTTTGGTCGCCTTCTCTCTCCTCTGCTCCGCTCCGTCTGTGTTCTGCGGCAAATGCCCTCCTCGTGCTACTGCTTCGATCGATTATGTCGAGTTCTTACTTGTTTCTTCTGCCCTGTGATCTTCTGCGCGCGCGTGTGTGTGTGTGCGTGTGGTCGCGTGTGATTCGCTCTCGACACGACTCCCTCCACCTCCTTTACCCCTCATCGTCTTCCCCCGTTGCCTTTGTGCACACCCACACGTGTGTCCACCCATCTGCATGCGGCGCTGCGTCTCTGCACGATATTCCTCGTCATGAAACATCCCCACCGAGTGTACTGCCCACACTCAGGGGCAGTGGCTCTGTTGCTCGGGTGCATCCGATCAAAGGCACCGTCTGGCGCGCTGCCGTCCTTTCGTCATTTGACTCGCTGCACCGCCCGTAGCACGCGCACTGGTGGTGCACTGTGCGTTAAGAGAAGAGAACAGAGGGAAAAAAACATAAGGAGGAAGGTGGTGCGTGCGGCTAGTGGTGCACAGCTTCTCGAAGTTTCCGCTCCACTGGTGGCGGAGTCCGATGCGCCCATGCCTTCCGCGCTGGTGTGCGTGTGAAGGCACTCGCAGTGCCGCACACGGACCCCTGTACGCATCCGGCAACTGGGCGGCCCTCCGCACAAATGTGGGGGCCTCGTCAAGGGAAGCCACGGTGGAGGAGCTGTTGACACCGTCTCTTGTGCCCACACGTCATTATCAGCGCAGTCTTCCCAAGCTGCCGCTGCCGACCCTTCATGACACTTTGCAGCGGTACCTCTCGGCTGCAGAGCCTCTGTGCACACCAAAGCAGTTGGCCAACACGAGCGCGATTGTAGCCGCCTTCCTGAAGGGTGACGGGCTGCACATTCACGATGAGCTACGGCGCACCGACACAGCGAACCCTCACACTTCGTACATCTCTTCCGACCTCTTCGAACAGATGTTGAAAGAGCGCAGCGCGCTGCCGCTGCGGTCCCACAGCACGTGGCTTGTCCGGCCAGATCCGGAGAAGCACGACATGCTGGTACGGAGCGCCTACTGGATCTGGGCCTCGGTTCACTTCTACAAGCTGTACCTCGACAATCAACTCCGTCCCGAAGTGCGTTACGTCGTGGATGGCGGCTTCGCAAAAAGGAGCGGCTTCTGGACCACGGAGTGGTTCCAGCGCTCGGCGGCGCTGCTCCCCGACTGTGTTAGCACCCCATTCGTCTACAATGTGTCGCTGGGTGTCGTACGGCCGCTGGATATGTCGCAGTTCGACTGTCTTTTCAATTCTTCGCGGATGCCCGGTGTCCTTCAGGACGAAATAAAACCGGTCGGCTTTGCGCCCTACGTATTGGTGCAGTACCGTGGCCACCAATTTCAGATCTCAGTGGCGGATGCCGACTGCGTGCCGTTGTCCATTGATGAGCTGTACGCTCAGCTGCGTGACATTGTGCACACGAATATCGCACCAGCAAACACCGACGTGAGCGTCCTCACCGCATTGCCGCGCACAGAGTGGAATGCGGCCCGGACGATGCTGTTGCGAAATGTCGTCAATGGTAAGAGTCTGGAGGTGGTGGAAGAAAGTATGTTGGTCCTTAACCTCGACGCGGACGACGAGAGGGACGTCATGGTGGACCCAATGTCTCCTGTGGGGGTGACGGCAAAGTCGCCGTCGGTACGAGCAGGGAACCGTTGGTGGGACAAGAGCCTGTCTGTGTCTGTTAACCGCCGCGGCGACATTGCCGTCTCGGCAGAGTCGAGCTGGGGCGACGGCGTTGCAGTACGGCGGTACATCAACGACGTATACGCCCTTAGTCGTGCAGCGCACAGTCATGTGCTAAGGAAGGATGCGCCAGCTACACACAAACTGCGCCAACTCCAGTGGCACGTCCCAGCCGAACTCGTGGCCCTGGCGAAAAGAGTTGCGGAGCGGGTGAAGAAGGATCGCGAAAGCCTCGACATTGCGGCCGGTGTGCTTGACATTGACACGATACCCACTCCCACTGTCGAGGCCACAGTACAACTGGCAGCGCAGCTAGCTATGTTCCGTGTGCAGCAGCAGCCGATGAATTGCATGCAGCGGACAGACTTGCATTACTATCGCCGCGGCCGAAGCGAGCAATTCCCGCTTACCACGCCGGAGAGCACCGCTTTCTTGCTGAGCATGCGTTCCTCAGAACGACAGACACAGCAAGCAGCGTGCCACACAGCCTTGCAGCGCTACAAGGCGGAGAAGAACGCTGTCAGTCGCGGAGGCACCACACAAAGTCACCTGTTAGCGCTGCGCCTGACGGCGGAGCGATTTCTTGGCCGCGCTCCTGACTTGTATAGCGACCCTGTCTTTTCACTTGTCACTCGACCTGCACTGCACTTTGAGCTGGCCGAGGCGGAGGCGACGTACGGCTGTGGATACACGCTCCAGCCATTCAGCCGCCACCTTACCTGTAGTCGCACTGGATCCACCCTACTGTACCAAGTGACGTCTCCGCTTTCATCCTCATTATACGGTGCCACCTCAAGCACTACCTTTGCAGAAGCCTTCACGGACGCATGCCGCGAGGTTGCGGATCTGTTGGCGCTGAGCTGACCTGGGCAGCGGCATTGGGAACGCGAAAGAGAAGGGAGTGATGTAAGCACGTGCCAATCTGCGTTGTCTACCATGCAGCCTTATTCGCTCAACGGCAACGCCAACTTTCCCTTCCAGCTTCAGCTGTGTGCGTGACGGCATTGGACTGCGTAGGTCTGTACCCCCTGAGGAAGAAGTGTAGAGCGCCGTTGGGCTTCTATGGCAGTCCTCAGCACGAATCCGACCATCTCCAAGTCATCCAAACCGTCGCTTCAACTTACTTCACCAGCCCTCCCCCTTTTTTCCCCGCCCCCAATTGGCTCCTGCCCTACCGCACTGCCAGGCTCATTTTGGCAGAGGAAGAAGGAGGAGGCGAACTGATGTGGGAGAGCGAGAGGAACTCGGTGGGGCCGGTGGTGCTGTTAAACACACTCACCCACACCTCTCCCCACCTCCCAGATCTGTGGAGGCGTTGTGGACCCTGGGAAGAGGGCTTTCCTTTGTGCTACGTGTGGGCCCTCTTCTGCCGCTTCCCTGTACACACACACACGCACACGCTAGCGAGTTCCCGGTTTGCTGGTGGACCACTCTGATGCCCTGCACTCTCCAGGGTTGTCCGGTTAGCGATGTGAGCCTGTCGACCAGCGCGTCTTTGCGTGTGACCGCCGTTTGTGTGTTTATTTGTCTTCGCCCCAGGGGAACCCGTCGCCACACCAGCCCCTGTGCCCCCTCGCCTCCGCTCCATTTCCTGCCACGCCGACAGCCGAGCGCGCGTGTGTGTGTGCACATCGGTGCACCGCTTACAGGCGTATCCGCTTGATCGCAAAATATGTCGAAGGCGGCACTAGGGAGGCTAAAGCGACTGCCAGAAGCACGCCGAGAAGCCGTAACTAGAGACACTTGCGCTTGTGCCCTCCACACCTGCGCGAGACGAGCGCGGCAGGAGGCGACGGTGCCCCGTGGACCTTTCCGTTCCCCACTGGCACTGAACTTCTCTACGACTTCGCCGACGTTGTTCTCCCTGTTCGTTCACTATGCATGTCTCACGTAACTGCTCACCCATTTTTTTTCCTCCCCTCTGTTGTTCAACGAAAATAACCACGTCTTCCACCTCTTGAGACGAACCAGGGTAAAGACCCCACCCTGCACGGACCCCCCCTTCCACACCGATGCACGCAGGCACGCACGCCGCCAGAGAAGGCCTGTTTTCCTCTGTTGCAGTCAAAAAGTGCAGCGGCTCACACCCCCACCCACGAGCATGAACACTTACACGAACACAGGCTGGCATATAAAGGGACCTCTTCACTGCTCACTCGCCACCGAGCTAGGTCATTAGCACCGACGCGTACACGTACAGGTGGTCGCACACGGACTCACCATCACAAGGTGGCACTAGCCTGTCCTCTGCTTAGGTGCACCATGCTGGTGAGGTCCGACGGTATCCACACGGGAGCGGATACCCAACAGAAGACGAGTAGCGTGGCAATGCTCACAGAGACTGTCTCTCGTGCTTTACGGGACCGCTTGCGCCTCTTATTTTCACCAGTAGTGCTGCGTGTCCTATGGAGCGGCGCTGCTGTATGCCGATTTCAGCGAGCACTACCATGAAAGGCTCCCTGGCCAGACCCCCCTCTGGTGGCCCTGGCCGACACAGTCAGCGATTATGATCTCGCCGATTACCCGTTTTGTCGCAGCGAGGGGACTTCTTAGCACTGTAAGGTTGACCCTCGTGGGCCTCTTTTCTTTTCTCCCGCCTCCCTTCTCCTTAGTCAGCGTCGAAGCACAGTCCCGCTCTGATGCTGGAAGCGGCAGTTGGGTAGTGAGGCCAAAAAGTGGTGGTGCTGAAGCATGGAGCTCAGTTGCGGACGTTTTTTCTTTTTTTTTTGTGTGTGTGTGGGGAGGGGAGTTTGAATCTGTATCTGTGAATCTACTTGTGAGTGAATCGGGTAACGGTGTCATGCCATGCGACTGCGCAGCGCTGCGTGGACGTCATGTCACCATTTTCAGTTCCTCTGTGGGTTTGCGTGTGCGCACTGTCTACACCATGTCTCTCCACCTCACCTCGCCGCCAAACGCTCCCAGAAGTCTCTTGTACATTTTGTATTCTTGGCTACTCCCCTTCTTTTCAGAGCAGTACGACACTGCTCTGTTCTTCACGATGTGATGCGATCAAGTGCCTTTTGTGAAACAAGTTGAAGCCGTCAGTGGGCGATATCCTAGCGATGCAACTCGGACTCCCTGTCCTTGTGTGTGTGTTTCCCTGCCGCTATCACACGTCCCCGTCAGAGTTTCGAGTGCCGCACTTCTTGGGTGAACTGCCGCTGCGCCTTTGCGTTGGTGATCGCAGTCATGTACTTCGGTTGCGAAAGATGCATGAGGCGTGAGCGGTGGCGCATGCGAGCGCGGTTTCTCGACGGCCCCCGTGCACTCGAACCATCCGCCGTTTCGCCTCGTAGATGCGTCGGTCTCTTCACTGCGTTTTATCCGCTGTGAATCGTCTTCTCGAACTTACACACACACACACCACCACTGTCCTCCCTCCTGTATGCCTTCCTCTCTCTCTTCCTCTCTGGGTGTGGATGTCGTGTACCCGCACGTACGTCTCTCTCTCTCTCTCTTTATACGTATATGTGTGGCTGGTTCATCTCTGCAGTGCACACTTACACACAAATACACGAGGAACGAAGGCGAAGGGAAGACGTCACCTCAGCATTTGCGTCCACCCACACGATAGAGACGCTTGGCCTCACATACACACAGCGAGAGAGAGAGAGAGACACTCCCTACACGCGTACGTGTTGCTCTTTCTGTTGTTGGCGTTGAAAGGCGCATTACTGATATTACGCGCTCACACTGTCCTTTCCCCACTTCCTCTCACACGTCTCTCATCTCGTTTCTGTCTGCCATCCCCCTTGCCACTCGCCGGCCGCATACACACCAGCAGGAATAGGCTCAGTTTTTCACTGTGCTCTCGTGTTCTCAAGGGGGGAATACGCCGTTGTCTTTTTCTCTAAGAGAGCGTAGGCGAACGTGTCACGTTGGTGTGTGTCTGTGTGGTACTGCAACAATGACCCCCAAGCCGAAGACAGGGTCGAAGGCGTCCCCTACCCCGGTGGAGGCGGAGCGTGGCTGCGGCGAGGACCACGCGACGGCGCCGGTCGTGGAGGCAGCAGAGGTGGCAACAGAGAGGGCTCCCACGGCAGGTGCGGCGGAGCCAGCCGCTCCTGTGCCAGTTGTCGGTTCGACAACAGAGATGTACAGCCAGCTGCAGGGGATTCTGTCTGTGGATGGTAACCTGGTGAACCACTACCTTCCACAGGTACTACAGCTTGTACAGGCGGCGGAGTCTGCCGAAACGCCAATCCTGCTGAGGGTAAAGTTTCTGGAGTTTGTTGGACAGCACGTGACCGCTGTGCGTGACAACAATGCGCTACGCAAGATCGTGACATCCCTCGTGAAGATCGTTGGCGGAGCTGATAACACACCGCAGTTGCTTACGGCTGCTGTGCAGGCGTTCGCCGGCCTGGGTCCCGTCTCGGTGGTTGATAAGAACTGGGAGTACCTGGCTCGTGAGGGAGCGGATGTGCTCATGCAGGTGATGGTTGACCGGGACGCGTTTCCAGAAAGCGTTTGTCAGGCTGCATCCAAGTCACTGGACTCGCTGACGAGCAGCGCGTTTCGCTCTGTGCTGGCAAAGCTGTTGCACTGGCTGAGTCTCGATCGCGAGGAAGACGACGAGGTGCAGGTCCAGAAGGAGCGGCACATGGCGCTGACGCGCCTGACGCGCCTCGTCATGGCGCCCAGCTACCGCAAGCACTGGACAGAGGAGACGCAGCTTTATGCCGAGCCGCTGCTGCAGCGTGTGCTAAGCACTGTTGACGCTCGCGAGTTCGCTCAGCTGGCGCGTGTGACGGCGCACCTACCGATCAACCACGACAAGGGCAACCTCCCCCTTCTCGACTGGTACGTGAAGACTCACAGGCTGAGCGACGACCGCCACGTTGAGGCCGTTGCCATCATTGGTCGCTTTGTTGCCAGCTCTGTCGAGTACGACCTGTACCCAGCCCTGGAGGCGGCAGGCATCACGTCCCGTGATATTGACGCCTCGAGTAACAGAAGTGTTGACGTGGCGAAGGTGGTGCTGCTTGCCAGTCGCATCGCCACGGCCGAGGCGGCCGAGAAGCTGTACCCCTACGTCTACGGTCAAGTGGTGTCGATGATGTCTGACATGCGTGGCACCCTCACCGCGGCAAACCTCATCACGGTTGAGGTCTTCCTGTTCGCCGCGGTGGCTCTGGCGCGCAAGCGGTCTGCTGAGGCGCTGCAGCAGCTGAACGATACCTCCTTCAACGCGAGCGCTACCGCGGCCGCACAGGCAGCAGCTGACATGTACAAACAGGTCGTGTTCGCAGTGAAGAAGGCGGCACAGAGCAAGGAGGCGGACGCCACAGACGCGAACGCCGTGGCTAGTCTGAACAACATCAAAACGATCACCGAGGCCTTCGCTGCTAAGCGCCTCCCTCTGGGAGAGATCAAAGAAAGCTGGATGCGCGCCACGAACAGCATCCCTGTTGCGAAGCGCAACCGCGAGGATTCACATGGCACCATGCCTCCAGTTCTCGGTGTGCAGTCCCTCTCACGGGCAGCAAAGAAGTGCAGCACTAGCCAGAAGGCGCCGGACCGCAAGCGGGCGCGCGAGGACCACAAAAGTCACAATAGTGATCGCCTATCGCGACGTGGTGGCCGCCGCTAAGTGGAAGATGCAGGGCAGCTGCGGAACTTAATCGTGCTTGCTTGCGCGAGACGGCTGCCGGCCGTTGCTCTTCTCAGTACTGGAGCATGTCATGCACACAGTGGGTGCGCCATGCCTGCGAGAGGGTGCATCTGTGCCTGTGTGAAGGAGGGCGAGGGGTCTGCGTGTCTCTCTCTGTGCGCGCACACATGGGATGGGGGAGTGTGGTTTGGGTTCGAGCTGCAATTTCGTGGTAAACAGAGCAGGCCGGGAGTGAAGGTGCATCTCCGCAATGCCATGGATGTTCACAGGAGCGGGAGAGACGGTGTACGTGTGTGGATTCCTGCCCCACCCCTATTTTCGTCGTAAGGAAACAGGGAGGGAAGAGACGGTGTTGTGCCCATGCTGTGACTTGATATCTCTGAGCCGTTCTCGCGATGGGCTGCGTGTCCATTCTCTGCTTGTGGTGGTGGGAATGGTAGGGGTCCCTGTGGCCATGTCGGTGTGTGAGCGGGTGTGGTGTCCCCTGCGTGCACGAGTGTAGCGCAGAGGCAGCGGAAGTAGAAGCAGCGAAGCCGTGCCTTGCCGGGAGGAAGGCGAGAGTGTCGAAAAAGGCCCACGTGAAGCGGCTAGCGTAAAGTAGCAAAGGGAGGAGGCGGGGCATTCGTTGGTACTCGTAGGAACAGTCATTCCAAGAAAACGTCCATACCGAAATCAAGTCCAGTTGAGCGGTGGCATGCGGTTGCACAAAGGACTCAAGGAGACCGCATCTCGGTGACTTTTGACTTCCCGTAGCTTCGTCAGCGGTACTGGTAATCTGACCTTCTCGTTTTGTGTGGTTCACACTTGTCGCCAATTAGAGAAGGTCGACCGATCACTGTAGCACCTGTGCCTTCTTCTTTCCGGCGCTCCTTGGGTTGCTTCTCAAGCCCCGCACTCGAAAGGTCTCTACCCAAGTGGGCAGCCCCTAGCGGATAGGAAAGTTCGCGTTAGCCGCTGCTGCGTGCTAGAGCTGCGCGCCACCCCCTTTCCGTAGCTGAGCTACACCGTTGCGGTGTGTGGGTCAGAACGTGCCCATGCGCCTTCGAGCGAGATGCACTTTGTCACTACTTCTCTGCTATGCACCAACTGCTTGCCTGCTTATTTCTTCTCGTTGTTGTGGTTGTTGTGGG
Organism: Leishmania panamensis; assembly: GCF_000755165.1. NCBI lineage: Eukaryota > Euglenozoa > Kinetoplastea > Trypanosomatida > Trypanosomatidae > Leishmania > Leishmania panamensis. Next base: position 126,456 of record NC_025868.1, on the reverse strand, counting down.
ATGTTGTGCTTGGCTGTTGCCTGTATGATGTGGAGGATGCCGGCTGGTGCACAGGAAAGGCGTGGCTTCAGAATACGCACTCACCCACGTCCTGGCAGGGAGCGTCGTACGTCAGCAAGAAGAGAAGACGGGCGTACCTTCGAGTCTCGTAGTGAAGAAGTACATGCGCAGCCTTCTTCCCCTTCTCTTCCCTCTTCCCCCCCCCCTCCCTGTTGCTGGCGTTGCAGATGAATGATGGGGGACTCATCGGCTCTCACGTGTTCTGTCAAGGAAGCCAACTTCAGTGGTGTCAGCCCCCTACGCGAAGGGCACGACAAAGATAATTTTGTTTACTCGGCTGGGCCAGCTCTTCTTAGTGGCGCGTTGCAGGCAATCCTCTTCAACCCAATTGACCGCGCCCTCTATGTGCGGGTTAAGTTTCGGCGTCGCCGCTTTCTCGATAGGCAGAATTTCGAGCACCCTTTCCAAGGGATCGTGAACGCTGTCGTCTACCGCACACTCGTGGGGGCATCCTACATATTCTGGCAGGACAGCATGCGGATCGCAATTGAGCGCTCTGCTCCGGCTGTGTGTCTGCCAGAGACGTCTCCACAGCTGAATTCGATGTTGATTGGACTCTCCGCCGGCTCCATTAACGGATTCACCCTCAACGCGCTACAGGCAGTGAAGTTCCGAATGTGGAACACAAACGAGCGTGGCGTCTCCTTCCTGAGGACTGCTACCTACATGTATAGGGAAGGCGGTGTTTTTATTTTTTTCCGCGGCTGTTTTACGACGATGGTGCGGGACAGCATCTTTGGTGTCGTCTACGAGACAGCGCGGCGGGCCTCTGCATGGAAGCACTTTTTTGATCCCCAAGTAGGCGTCTTGCGCTTTCCTTTTAGCACACCGTCGCCACAGCTGCCGGCAGGAGCGATCGCGTGTGTTGCGAGCGCCTCTAGCATCCCTAGAGGAGACATTAGCGCGTCGGCACCGGCACCTCTGTTAGACCATCGGAAAGTGAATGAGGCGGTTAGCGCTCGACGCGATGCGATGGTGCCGGACTTCGCACAAAAGTGTGGCATATGCGACTTCATCTCAAACTTGGTTGCGGCAGTTCTCGCCTCTATTCTGAGTTCACCTTTCAACTATGTCCGCTCCATCGTGTACGGTACCCCAGCTGGTGCCATCCCACTCGGCTACATTTCGCTGCTCAAGTCGTTCTACACGCAGCTCTTTTACACGTACCGACACGGAAAGAGCTACACAGATCGGCACGGGGTGCCGGAGCTGGGCGAGACGGAGCACCCGTGCTCAGCACCCGCTTCCTCCAGCACTACGACTACGGCGGCAGAGCGCCTTTGGCGGCATGGCGGCAGTGTCGGGATCGGTGCTGAGGTGGAGGAGAGCGTGCAGCAAACCGCGCGCCGATCGAACTCGTTGGGGTCGCGCCTTGCCGCACAGATGCGCACATGGGTGGTGTTGCATCACCATCACCCGAAAGCAGCCTGGATGTGGGCGAACAGTCGACTCAACATTGGCTGGGGATCTCTTCGCGTCGGGGTTGGCATGGCGATGGGACAGAGCCTCTTTTATCTTGCCCAAGAGTATGCCCGCAGCGACCCACATTAAAGCCGTACCCCATTTGCCGGCGGACCCCTGCGCCCTTTGCACGGCTGTCAACACTCGCATTCGGCACGTTCCATCACCACCATTACCCTCTTCCCTACCCCCTTCATGCCCCCCTCTCCTCTTCCTTCTTTCCTTCACGGAGCCAATTGTTTTCTATACCTTTCGGCTTGGAAGAGGGGTTAGGGTGGCGCTTTAGGTCATCCTACTACGTCAAGAGGTTGGGGTTCTTGCAAGATGGCGGCGAGGGGAGGGGAGGGGGGAGCTGTGCCTTATACCCCTGTTTCTGCGTGTACCTCTTTCTAGGCGTTCCCCTCCTCTATGTGAGGAGACGTAGTATTTCACTTTGGGGAGGCATTTGAGGTGCCTGTGCGTGTCTCGTACACCCCCACACCCTCTCTCAAAATCCCTTGGTGGGTGATGATGGGCCTTACACGCACGCGTACACACCCACCCACACTGACGTACCCAGCGCTAGTTTCTTCCCCTCGCCTCTACCCTTGGTGTGTGTGTATGTGGGGAGAGGAGACGTGACGACGTGCCCTTCCCTCGTCTACGAGGTTGTACACTGGCACAGAGACGGGTGGTGTATTCTGCCCCTCCCCTCTCTCTGACCATCACCGCCCCTTATCGCTACACCATTACCTCCCCTCTCTTTCCTCCTTTCCGCCACTCGCCTACATTCCGCTCATGGGCGTGGAGGAGGTGAACCTACCCATGATTAAGCAGTTGTTCAAACTCTCTCCTTCACCCTACCCTCTATCCCACTTCCTTCCCCCCGTCTTTGATCGCTTTCACTCGGCGAGCACTGCCGGCGCCGCACTGAGTGAGTGTTTTATACTCTCTTGCTTCCTCCGGTACGCAGCTTCTGAGAGTTTGTGGGCGGCGCGTGCCGAGCGGGGAAGGACCGTCAGCGCTTTGAATGGAGATGATCACAGTCGAGGGCGAACGAGAAACAAAAGGGCAAGGCGACGCATATTGGTCTCCGCCACCCCATTCCACCTCACATACTCTGCCCCGATGCTTTCTGCAGCTGCTGGCGTACTACGTACCCGGTCGAATCAGTGCGTCACTTTCATAGCAAATGGTGCCGCCAATACCGCAACTCTCGCTGGGCCAGGAGAGTGGCGACGAAAGGAGCTAGTCAGCCTCCGTCGTTTCACTGCCGGCACGACGGGGATAGGCCAGACGCGGTATCGCCAGTTTGTGCGGCTTGGCTGCAGCGCCGCGCGCCTTCACACCTCCTCGCGTGGTGGGCCATTCATGATGTCGCGCCGCCTTTATTCTACAAAGCGAACTCTTGACTTCCCAACCGTCGACAATCAGTTTGTCTGTTATCTTCGCTCGTTACTTCGGTCGACAGGGCCGTTGCCCATCTCGAAGATGGCGAGTATGATCGGTGATGAGCACCTTGAGCGTCTTGGCAGGGAGGGCGGCGGGCTCGCTCAGTTCATACGACGGCACCCCGAGGCGTTTTGCGAGGTGCAGCTGCCCGGTTGTGTGCACGTAGCCATGGCCAGTGAGGCATGCTTGCCGTTCCGTACACCCGATCAGAAGACTCTCGGCCTCCGCGTCATTGGACTGCTAGCCATCGCACAGCACATGAGTGGCACCCATGTGGCCACCTCACTCGGCTTCGTCACGTCGACGCCGACAATAAACGACCTCTGCAAAGCGCTGCGGTGTTGGGCACTTGTCACCCCCATGCAGCTCACGAGGTTCTTGCGCCAGCACGAAGAGGTGTTTTGGTGTCATCCAATTGCACAGCACGTGCGGCTGCGGTGTGTGAAGCCCCTCTCGACGCCGCCATCGTCACCACAGCAGGTGGGGCCAGACCGCGCTTCGTCGAGTATGAAGAACAGCCGGCTTCAGCTGTGGCTCAGCACGGTGGTGCCATCGCAGTACCACGTGCCGCTATCCTACCTAATGGACTCAGTTGTCATGACCAACATGTCGGTGAGCTTATTCGATTGCGAAGCGCCATCGCTGCGGGATTTTCGAGTCGCCTTCCAGCAGTTGCCACCACAGTTCGTCGACGTGCGTGCCTTCGGCGACTCACCGATGGCCGTCTTTGTCCGGCTGCTGCGTCCAGAGCCGCTGCTGCTGCAGGTCGGAGTGCCATCGTACACGTTCGATACCCCAGCACCCGAGATCGCCGCTAGTCGCTATGACCCCACGCTATTGGGCCGGAAACTCACCGAGGCCTTGCAGCAAGGAGCAGCCGAAGATCGCCTGAAGCACCTAAGGCTGGTTAAGGGTCTCCATCTGGCGCACTTGCGCGACTTTGTGCCAGCGCACCTGGTACGCGAAATTGAGGTGTTCTACGGCCTCGTCGAGGGGGGAGATCTTCGGGTTAGCGTCCTTCTCCTCGACCGACTACGACACTTGTGGGAGGTGCAGCTGGAGTCCTCCCAAGTACGGCCATGGGCCTTCTTGCCGTCATCGGATCAGCCCTCTTCGCTGACATTAGAGACGTCACCGGTGCCGCGGGTGATGGTGCGCTTGCAGCGGATTTTAGCAGACAAAGGCGCTCAGCTTCCCACTGACCTCTACGCGGAGCTTCCCGGCGACTTGCAGGCAGCACTGCTCCGCATCTATGGAGCGTTCAAGGAGGCGGGTGAGTCGTGGAATGCAGCGGTGCCGTCTGCGCCGCTACAGTCGCCCGATCCGGCGACTGTCGTTGATGCGATTTCCTCCTTTGTTCACACCCACTCGCTCTTTTTCATCAAGCAGGGCGATGTCATCCTCACTCCTCGCCTCGCCGCCGAGGAGCAACGAAGGCCGATGAGGTCTGATGGGGCCCCCTTGGAGGGGAGGTGTCCTGAGGAGAGCCCCTACGTTGGGAAACCGCTCGGCCCCACATCGGTTTCTCGACGGTTGGCGAAACGGGAGGGAGAAATGTCCGAGGACGAACTGGCGCGGTTTCTCCACGACGCCATCCCCGCTGGGCAGCCTGTAATAGTCGACGCTCTGCGCACCACCCTGCAAAACGAGCGTTTTCGACGTGGCCTGACGTCTGAGCAGGCGCGCCGCTTTGTCCGCCGCGAGTTCTTCGAGCGGCACAAGGGGTACTTTAAGTTGCACGAGTATTTTGCCTATGACAAGCTGGTTGTTGGCCGCGCAAAGGATCCACCGCCACCGCCGCACGTGTTGCAGCCACGAATAACTAGGATTGAGCAGGTTATTAAGTTTATGGCCCTCTTGTCGTCGCAGTCGGCAACCGACGGTGCGCTGACCCGTGCACTGCCGCGTGAAGGCCGCATGTTAGTCAAGGCTGTTGGGAGTGTCACTGATATTGCTGAGCAGCTGCCAATGTGGTTCCTCGCACAGCGAGACAAGAACAACTGCTCTTCCTCCCTCATTCGCTACATTGGGCCTCTAGCGGAATGTGAGGCGCGATCGGCATGGGCGCTGAAGCCTCCCCCAGCCGGTGTACTGACGCGCAAGGTACCCAATGACCCATTTGCCGATATTGGGTCGGAGGAAGTGGATGGCAAGCCTTCTGGGTGGAATAAGGAGTGGGACGAGGACGAGCACGACAGAGGGGAGAGCCAGGAGGCAAGCGTGTCCCCAATGCCGCGAGCCTCGACGCGATAGTATAAGGCAACATTGAAAGGCACTTGATGGGCGTGGCAAGTGTGTGCCCTCCTTGGCACCGCCACGGGGGATCTCTTGGGTGCTAGCTCCGTCATTACTACCTCCTCCTTGCCTCAGCACCACATTGTACCGCCCCTCTTTTCCCTCAGCACTGCATGGAGGCACGCGTTATTTTTGCTGATGAGCAAGACGAGAAGTCAAGAGAGAAGAGAGAATCGGGCGAAAGTAAGCTAGGTGGCTGTCGTAGCGTGAGGAGGGCTTGTGGGTAGATGTTGCGGAGGTGCGTGGTAAGCATGGGAGAGTGTGTTTGCCTCGCAACGACGGCGGTGGGACTGGTGGTGATGACGAGGAAGGGAGAGGGGTGAGACAAGCTCTCTCTCTCTCTCTCTCTCTGTGGTCATCTGCGAGAGCTGGGACGCTCTCATCGTGATGCATGTCCTTTCCAGAGAGGCCCGTGCGGCGGCTTTCCCGTTTCGACCTTCCGCACAAGTACCACAGCGCACTCATCGCACCCCTTGGCTTTCCTCGCAGCGTCTCTCTAGCTTCGCTTGCAGAGGGAGCCTTATGATGGGAAGCGCGCGCTGGACAAGGAAGATCCCAACATGGGTTCTTCTTGGTGGCTCTCCAATCTCCTGCCGTGCGTCGAGGCTGGGGTGTGGGGTGCACGAGTAAAGAGCGCGGACTGCCATGTTGGCTTTTGCTTCTTTTTTTCTCGCTCGCCTTTCCTGAGGAAGACTGCGCAGTCGGGCTGGTTGATTGCAGAGAGAGAGAACGGCACACGCGTGTGTGTAAAGGTGCGTGGAGTGCAAGCAGCAGGTGTCTCTGTGTGTGTCTGACTCCCCCACCTCTCTTCCCCCACCTTCTGTCCCTTTTCTTGTGCATCTCCTTACAGCAACCGCGTGCAGCCTTTTTCTGTTTTACCTTCCCAATTGGCCTTGCCTTATTGTGGTAGTATCGCTTCACATGCGGGCGCACTATACACGTGCTCTTGCCCCCCCACCATTCGCTCGGTCTCTTCCCTTTATCCTCGCCCCTCTCTCTGGTTGCCATGACGACTACCAACGGCGCTCTCCCCTGCCCACACAGGAAAATACACGTATTCTTAACGGCAGTTGCAGCCACGCCGAACTGCGTGTGCTGCAGAGTTACCCCATTTCAGCCTGCATAGCTGCCTTTCTTCTCATACAAGCGAGCCTAAGCACACACACACACACATACAACGCATCGTCTTGTGTGCCTCTCGTCGAAGCCCACCACGACCACTACCACGACCCCCCTCCCCCTCTTCTTCACAAGCCGTTCTCTCTTCTTTGCTTTGGGGAGGAGGATTTCGGCAACGTTCTGGTTCTCACATGCGGCGTTCTGTGTATTATATGGGGCGCAGCCTCACACGGCGGCACCTGAACGCCTGCAACAGCCCGCTGGCGACCGGCTTTGTGCGGCCTAATGCGTTCTCCAGCACAATGCATGGGCTTGCGGCGTCGCCGCTGTGCGGCCTCGGCTTCATCGGTGGTGGCGGCGCTGTTATTGGCGCAAACGGCGCTCTAGTCGCATCCTCAGAGACGGCGCTGAGTCAGCTCCTGACATCCATCATTGCGCAAGGTAAGCCCGTCTCTGCGCTGGCCACTGTCGTTTGCATCCAAAATATATCAAGTTGTGTCTGTGCATGCGTAAGAGTATTACTCGGATTGACTCTAAAGATGTTCTCGCCTTTCTTGACCACGCGTGGCGATACAACAGTGACTCTGTATGCCCCTTCATTGAAGAGAGACGAACCGCAGTGACCACCTGCGCCCCTAAGCGCTAGTGAAGGGACTGTGGTGCAAGGCAGTGGGCGGATTGCACACTCGGTGTGCTGCGTGACCACACAATGCCCTGTACGCACGCCTACCCACATGCAGGCACGCCTTATATCACACTTTCGTTCATTTTGGGCTACTCCCTTTTTGCCACTGAGAAGTGAAGCGACGGCGATTCACATGTGAGTCAGAAGAAAGGGAAGCCGAAACGAAGCAAAATGCAAGAGAAAAAACACGGAGCGACGGCGAAGCTGATGATGTTGTTGCAGTTGTGTGTGGATGCTGTCGAAACACCTTTCGCATCTCTGCTCTGTGTGTCTGTCGTTGTACGGACGCCGCACTGTGTTCGTGGACTCACAATCAAGGTGCCTGAGAAGCTGTGCGTCGCTCGTCTTCTCCATCTTGCCTTGTGCTGTCTGTGGCTGTGTGGTGCGCTCCTTCTCTTGTTTTTTCGTTGCTTGTCCCCTTGTTGGCTACCGTGGTGAGTCTCTCTCTCTCTCCCCGCCGCCCTTCGAGTGTGGTACGCGTGCTCACAGTGTCCGATTCAGCCGCACAGTTACGACGACGACGACGACGATGCTGATGCAGCGAAAGGGATGAACGCAGGCGAGAAGAGACTTGGATGTTGCGCAGAACAGAACATACAGGGTAAAGGGGAGCGAGGTGAGAGAGCCAGAAGGAGCGGCTTAGTAGGTGATCAAGACGCTCCAGGGAGCCGCTTGGATCGGCTACTGATCGACAGGGCAGTGGGGAGACGGTCTGCTCATATGCACCCCGACTTTTGTGTGGGCTGTGTCAGACACCCTCTCACCTCTATTCTCAGCCTTTCCACTTGATGACAATCGCCACATGCACCCCCTCCCTTTTCCCAAACCCTCCCGCCGTCACAGGGTATGTAGGACAACAGAATTGATGCTGAGGAGTACGAGTCGCATGGCACTGCCGGCGCTATACCTTCCCCTCCCCCCCCTACCCTTTGGTGGCGGCAGCTCGTTCTTGAAGTGCATCCGTTACCGACTCCCCCCGCTCTCTGTCCGTGTGACTGCGTCTTTTGCTCTTGTTGTTGTTCGAGTTGCCGCCTCACGTGTATTCTCCTATCGAAGCGTTGTTCGTCTCCTCTTGTTTATTTCACTTCTGGTGCATCGGGTGGCATCGCCTTCTGGCACACTCAGGGCGTTGTTTAAGGGAGGAGCGGAGGCAAGCCTTCTCCACCAGCCTACTTGTTCTTCAATACGGGCAAATCAGCGTCGATTTGGTCGCTGTGCTCTTCCTTAAAAACACACCTTACTCACGTGCCCCGCACGAAGGAGACGGAGAGAGAGCGAGAAAGCAATGGACCTCTCCATTGCCTAGCGGAGGGCTTGTATCGGACTGTGCGCACTCGCGATATGCGTTCGTAAAGAGGCCAAGTAGCAGTGACGCTCTGCCGACCTGTGAAGATCTGTCAGGCTTCGAGGCCAGTGAGGACACCTGGGGAGGGTAGCACTCAGTATGAGTATGGGTGACTGAAAAGAGGAGGAGAAAAAGGGAAGCTGAGCGGTTGTAGGCGAAGGGTGAGTAGCGTCTGCTAAAACTGCCACTCACTGTCTTCAGTTTTTTTTTCACCTATTTCCTCTCTTCTCTCCCAGCTCCATCTTACCCACCTTTCTGTGCCTCTCGCTTTCTCCGGGTGTTTGTTGGTTGTCCTGTCGGTGAACAATTATGTCGGCGTTACGGTGTGTGTCGAGCGACTTTGTTTGTCTCCCGCTGTGCTGTCCTACTTCAACTCACCATCGCCGCATTGTTCTCTCCTCTTCTCCTTCATCCCCGTCTTCGTGTTTTCCACATGCCGCGAACGTACGCGCGCCCATACTTTGCGTGCGATTTCCCCCTTTTCTGTCCCGCTGTTGCGCCTGCGGCTGCTCCTTTATTGTCGGTGTGGGCCCCGTCTACATGCCCGATGTTGTTTCTTTCCGAGTCACACTGGCGTCTGCGCCGCTAGCTTGCCGTGAGCGCAAGTGCGAGAATACCAGCCGGACCAGCAGCAATGAACTTGAGTATCAAGCAAGAGTCCTTCCGTATAGAGACAATGATGAGCTCCCTGCGGAAGGAGTGTGTTAACTTGTGCTGCAGGGACCTCTACAGGGATGCAGAGCTTACCAAGGACGAGGTGCACTGTATTGATCGCTGTTCATGGCGTTACTTGCACACAAACAAGATCATCTCCAACTCACTAGACCGCAAGATTCAAGGAGGAGGCAAGAAGCTGATGTGACTGGCGCGGGCGCGGAGTGCCACCGTGACGGTTCGTTTTCGCCTCCTCCTTGTTCCCTCGCTGGGCTTTGCGTCTCATCCCCAAGGATGCACCGCGGGGCACGATGCTAGGAAGGGTGGAGATCTCGCACTCGAAGCCCGTGCCCGATTCTTGCGCGGCCGCCTCCTCCTTTCTGTCTTTACGTCTGTCTTCAACGGTGAACAGGGAACGCACGGGGTCTAAGAAGGGAAGGCAGCGGGGTGTGTGGCGCCGTTGTCCAGCCTTGCTCTTGGGTCTCACCTTCTCCTACTGGTGTCCCCACTGCCTCTCCCGCTTCCTCCTTCGCTTTTTTTTTTAGCGCTCGTCTTGTCGGTGCCTGCGTGTGCGTGTCCCTCCCTCTCTCTCTCTGTTATTGGTGCTGCATCGTCTCCACTGGCGTACGAGTGCGTGCGTGGTCGCGGCTGGGTAACCGCCTTTTTGGTCTCTCTTCTCTACCCCATTTTTGCCACTGAGGCTGTACCCCTTTACAAGCTCACCCGAGACGTCTTCTTCCCTTCCGTCTTCTCCCCTCTTCCCTTCCCACCGACCCCCCACAGGCGCCCCGCTTACTGTCATCCCTCGTCTTCTCCCCTTTGCTTCTGCTCTCCCCCCTTCACTCTACCCTTCTCCTTGGCAGAGGGCGATTGAGAGGGAGGTGGGCGAGAGGGGCAACGTTGTAACATGGAGAGAGGGAGGCGCAGTGGTGGCGTGGCTTCGATGGAGGTGAATGGCGTCATCACTCACGTACTGCATAACTAAAACGAAGAACAGCACGCAGAGCCCGAGAAAGGTGATAGGCGCTTCACTTACTGGAGGCATGGTCAACCTCCTCCACAGTTTACCCACCCCGCGCTTCCTTCATCCAAACACTCCCTTGTGCGGTGTGTTCACGCATGGGGTATTGAGGCGTTCTTGCCCTTGAAGTACATCAGTGGGGCACCAGGAGGGAGGGCAACCAAAGAGAGAGAGGCGGAATGGTCTGTCTTCTGAGTCGTTCCGACAACCTGACTGCCACTGTATGTGGTGGCGGTGTGCTTGTGTGTGCGATAGCCTCCTTTGAGTGGGAAAAGGCGAGCGTACCGCTGCGATGCGTTACGTGCCCAGGTGCTTTGGGTTGCTTACCCCGTCACTCACCCTCTCCACCGCCGCTGCCGACCCCCCTCACATCCCTTCTTTTCCGCGCCTTCACACTGAACGAAACTCGCCACTCCCGCCACCACTCTCTCAACGAACGCCTCACTCACTCCCTGAAACACGCGCACGCGTACGTGCGGCAGAGAGTACGCAGCAGTCGCCAAAGCTCGCCGGCAGCGCTTCGTGTCCACGTCACCGATTTATTCCCTGCGATTGAGTGAGACGGTGTTGAAGGAGCAGCAGTAAAAACCCCGCCCACTACAGCCCCAACAAGACAACACAGAAGACTAGTAGAGAAAGGAACTGCAATGAGGCTCTCCTGTACACCGCGTAAGGTGTTTCTTCTCACTTTTGTGGCGCTGCTGATCGCGAGTGTCGCTCTGGCGGAGGAGAATGACGTAAATGAATTCACCAGCGATGAGGCGGATGCCATGTATACGGCGTCGGACGCGGGCGCGGGCAGTGCAGCGTACGTGAGTCGCGTCCTGTTCCTTAACGCGTCGTCGCAGTCTTTCCCTTCCTTCCCTGCTGGCTCGAAGGTAAACGTAGCGGTGGCCTTTCAAAACAATGACAACGAAGCCTCGCAGGTGGTGTTCCTTATGAATGGCCTCCTGCAGCCCCCGCACCAGTACCACATTGTCCTTCAAAACTTTTCCGTGGTGCGCCAGGCGCGCGAGGTGAAGAAGTCGGAGACGGTGAGCATGCATTATACCTTCAGGCCGGAACCCCACCTCGAGCCCGGAGAGTACAACTTGGTGATCGGCCTCTACGTCCAGAACTCAGCAACGAACCAGACGTACTTTATCACATCTTTCAACTCCTCAATCATGGTTGAAGACCCCCTCGGCACGGATCCTCGCACCGTCCTCACGTACTTCACCTTGCTCTCCATATTTGGCGGCATCGCGTACATTGTGGGTAGCAAGATGGGCATTGTGAAGATGATTAAGGCGATGGCGCACTCGAAGAGCAGCACCGGCAGCGGTGCACATCACATGGAGATGGGCACCGGAAGCACCGGCTATGACCCGGCATACATCAACGCTGAGCACCAACGCTACCGTGATGAGGTGCTGCGTAAGAAGTCGACTGATGCTCACTCTCGTCGCGCGTCCGGGTCGCCAAAGAAAAGGAAGTGAATGATTTGCCTGCACGGCGACGCAGGTACGTATGCAAAGCTCTGCGCGGACGTATTTTTTTTTTTTTTGTAATTGGCGCGTATGGTTTGCCGATGTGACCGTGGGGTTTCCTTTCTCAGTCGAATATCCCCTTTTCTCTCTTTTTCTGTGGGCACTTTCCTATCGTTCTGGGGGGTACTCTCCGCCTCGCCCCTCCCTTCTCTCTGCGCCTGCCGCTCGTAGCATCAGTGGCACACCACCTATTCCCGCTCTCCCCTCGTCTTTTGCGTTCTTCGTTGTTGCTTCTCGACGGATGGTCACGGAGCGGGTGATCGTCGTCATGAGCACTACTGCAGCTGCTGTTAGGGATTCGTCTTGTCGGGCACACGGCTCTGAGGGCCATGGGAAAATGTGCACTTCCTTCTCGTGTGCTGAGGTGTGTTCTGCCCTCACCTCATCCCCTTCTTCTTCAGCAGAAAAAGGGTACAGCGGCAGGCAGAGAGACACAGCCATGCAGTGCGAGGGCGAGAGGTTAGGCAGCGGTGATAAAGGGAGGAACGGCCAATGGCATGTCATTAGGAGGCACGAACCTACACACGGTGAAAACATTGCCTCTTGTAGTGGTGTGTGCGGGTGTGTCTTTTCCCTCAGTGTGGTGCTACTCGTTCAGTCCACTCATTTTCTGTGATGTCTACAAGAGTGTGCACTGAGTCGTGAAAAGGGAGGTCTTCTTCGGCCATTCACGCCCTATCCGCCCGCGTCTTTGCGCTCTCTTCGCAAGATCACGCTCGTACGCACGTATAAAGCCAGGCAGAGTGCGTACAGAGGGACACGTAGAAGACACGCTCACAATCACACGTCTCCGCACAAGAACTGTGGGGCTGAATGGTGAAAGGGGGGAGGGAGAATCGTGTAGCACATGGAAGTACGAAGGGGTTTTGACTGGGCTTCTATTGACTCATGCGTACTCTTCGGCTGCCGGTTTCCCAACCCGCTCGAAACTTCTTCTTTCCCTCTCTTACCGCCCCCTCTCTCCGTCTCCCTTCACCGCTCACTGTTTGTGCTTGTGTGCTGCGAAGGTGTGGGGGGCGTGGGGACGCAGGGGAGGGGCTGCTTGGAGGTCGATTGTGGGTGTGTGACGGTGCGTCGTTTTGACTGTCACGCGTTGCGTTGAGACTCGCTGAATGTTTTTGTTTGTGTAAGTGGCGCAGCTGTCCCTCGTATGCTCCGTGATGACGTACATATCAGAAGGAGAGGCAAAGACATGTGGACACTGCCAGCGCAGTCACCGGCCCTTCTACACAGAGACAGACAGGCACCCGTAGTGTTGGATGCATGAGTGCGAGCAAGTATGGAGGCGCCTCTTCGTGTAGGGCGTTGTGGTGATGGTTGCGTGTTTGCCCTTGACTGTTTTTAACATATTGGTGGAAGAAGGAAAGTGAGAACGAAGAGCACAGCAACACACACACACGCACATACATGGGCACACCTCTACGTGACTCTGCATTCGTTGGCGCCTCTCTGCGCTCTCCCTGTTTGTTGTGTGCCGCCGTGTGCACCTGAAGCTCAGCGAAGCCGGGCGGAGGCGAGAGGGACAACGAGCACGCAAAAGTACGCAATGAAAGTGGGGGAATTTGATTGCGCACACATTCCAGTGCATCGCTCGCACTTCTGCTGGCATGCTCACTCCATCGCCCCGCTACTCTCGCAGGTTTTTCGTCGATCGACTCTCTCCAGATCGAGCACTTCTTTGTACTCTCACTCCCCACCACTCTTCGCCATCGTTGCGACGTGCAGATGTGTTCGCGTCTATGTGCACGTCGCAACGACAGCGGCAAAGGCGCGTACTTCACCCTCGATCCCCTCAATCCATCCGCCTCGCTTCGCCCCTTTTGTCTTGTCTTTCCTTTTCTCCATTTCTGCGAGGTATTGCAAGCCAGACCTGAGAGTGGCAGGACAGCTTGCATGTTGTGTATCGTCTGTCTTCGGTGCTCGAGCAGCGCACGTGGCACACGGCAATGGTTCAGTGACCTCGGCGATTTCTCCTTGAGCACTTTGTCTCTGTCCCCGCACCAGTACTGCCTTTCCCACCGTCTCCTTTTTTCCAGCCGTTCGTTAGTCTCCGCTGTTCGTCATTGGTGCACTTCTCTTCCTCCTCGGTGCAGTCAGTGGCGTGTTTGTTCGTTTGCAACTGAGCTGCCAGACGAAGCGCTCTCGCTCTCTCTCTCTCCCGCGCGTACACCCGCCATTGCCGCAGGTGGTGGCAGTGATGCGGCGCAGGGGAGGTTTGACGAGAAGATGTGCACAAGCGCAGGCACCATCGCTTAGCTACCCCTGTGCCGTTGCACACAGCGGCGCTGCGTTGTGCGGGGGCTTGTTTACTTACGTGTGCCTCGGTGCGCGTGGGTCTTCGTCGTGGCACTGAGGTAGTAGCCTGGGGTTTCCTTTTCGCTATCTCTTCTCTACCGCCGAACACACACTCACGCACATGCACTATCCTTTCACCTTTTGTGTGTAGCGTCGTATCAAAGCCCGCTGATGAGTTTCTCTGGTAAACTGGACTCATGCCGGTCCATGAACATGTCACTGCGGCCTAGGGGCTGTAGGATTTCCGAGACCTCAGTGGTTACCTTACACGGGCTAGAGCGTGCGCCGTCAAATACAAACACATCCACCGCTCCGACAGCGTTGGCGGCGTCACGCATGAGGGCAGGAAGATGGTCGTGGATAAGTTGTGCCTCACGTATATCATCGACCTTCGCACTGCGAAGGAGAAAGCCGACTCGCTTACGCGTTTGCCGTTGTCTTGTACTTCCCGATCGCGATTGATAGTTGTTTCCTTACGGATGATGCGTTGAGGAAGCCGTTGATGGGAGGGAGGGGGGTGGGGTCGTCTGCAGGTGTGCTACCTCGGCGAGTCGCAGCGGCCTTCCTTATCGGCGTCAAGGATGTCTACAAGAACTTCGAGGTCCCCCTCAGAGAAAGGGGCAGCCGGCCGTGTTCCGCTGCACCCTTAGGAGGGACCGCACCGGGGTGGCCGCAGCACTCCTCTTGACCGCCCTGAACGTGCCAGAAAAACAAAGGAAAATTGTGGAGGATTTCATGCCAGCAAAGCAGTGCTGCGTACCATCACCGCGCGAAGCAGCCCACGTGGGCAATTACACCGTCCCTCAAGAGATGTATGGCATGGTGAAGGCAGACATGGAGCAGGAAGTTGGGCTAGGTGCGAAAGGGCTTGAGAAGCTGCACGACGACTACGTCCGCTCGATCCCCTCAATGCTCACGAGGGCGAAGCTGTGCAACCACGACGACGGTATCGGTCTTGCATGCAAATCCGTGCGCTGCAAAGGGTCGCCTTCAGCAGCGCAAAGGAGGGAGAAGATACGAGGAAACTTCCAACTTTTTGGGACTGTTTCGCACTGGAATGCGTTTCCTTCTCCTGCAAATGTTGGCGACTATGGCGCAACTGGCTGCCTCGCATGTTTCTCTAACGCTTGTGGATGCGTTTAGCGCTCCCCCTCTCCTCTTCTTCCCGTCCTCTTCTTCGCTTGCGCATGAATGGCACACGTCCTCTCCCAAGTGCAGAACTAGGCACTCTCACGTGGCTGTTCTTTCACCGGTGCCGCTCCCTTTTAGGTGTATTCGTTTTTGAGTGACGGGGGTTATGAAGCGCACCTCCTGGTGTGGGACTCTATCATTTTGCTGTTGTTGTGTGTTTTCCCCTTTCCGGATGAACGCGGTACTTTTCTCCTCCCCCCTTCTTGTGCTCTGCCGGCGTCCGTGTTGCCGCCCCTCTGTCCACAGCCCCCCTCCCCCCATCTCCCCACCCAACGCCTCTTCCTGTCTTTTCTCCCTCTCTATTTCTCTTTGATCCCGCCTATCCTCACTTTTCTCCTGTGCCTTTGATGTCACTACTCTTCGCGCCGCCGTTGCCGCGCACGCGTGCTCTCTCTTTGGTTTCTTCTTTTTTTGTCTCGTATTGAATACGATGGAGCGGGGAAAAACAGAGAGGGCAGCCAGGGCCCTCCTATGACTGCCTCCATATCCCGCTCCGATCTCTTTCCTCCGTCTCCTTGCTTCGCGTGTCTGCCGCCACAAGCATGAAATCAGCCATCCAACACACCGACGTGAAAGCGAGAAAAAAAAGCGAGAACGCGAAAGTGCGCCCACCATATCGCTTGCTACAATGCCATTTATTCGCCCTGCTTGGTCTCACCCATGTGACTCTTGATTCACTACCCACCTACTCATCATTTCATCTCTACCCCCCTCCCATGTACGACCCCACTGACATGCACGTCATAGACAGTGTCAAGAATCACTCACCCCCTTCATCGTTGCTGCACCACCAGCCTCACCGCCTCTACTCCCCTCGATCGGCGCTTTCTCCGATCGTATTCAGAAACCCTTTCTTCAGCTTTCCTGCTTTCTTCCTCGCCCGTCATCTCTCCCCCCCTCCCCCCGCAACGGCATCGAGTTGCACCCACAAACGTTTCCCTCGAATCCCCCGGTAGGACACAGAGGGACCTGGAACACAGAAGAAGAGACCCTTCCTGTATTGGCCTCTTCTTCGCTGCTCTTTTCGTGGCCTTGCCTCTTCAGCGACGCGCTACCGAGCAGCTACAGCAGCGCCATGTCAGTTCATGCAGTCGAGGAGTCCGATGTGGGGCTGCCCAATATGCAGCTGGAGCATCACGAGCAGGCAGCGCAGCAGAAACCTCGACCTGAGCCATCAAACGCCCCGACGCAGGTGTGCATCGACAAAACTGTTTCGCGATCCCCGTCGGCAAAGCGCTACCGCTTTGAGGAGCAGGAGCCCAAGGACATAAGTGCAGATGCTGTGCATGTGATCGATCTCAAAGAGGACGCCCACCTCGAACATGCCGGTCGCGCTTCAGCGACAGTTGCCCTCCAAGACGACCACACCGACTTTGCGGACGCGCCTGTCGGTGATGCTGCGGCCGTGGTGGATGTGTCCTGCAGTACTCTTTGCGCTGAGGCTGATGTGACAGGCGTAAGTGACGAGACGCTTGCGGAGCCGGACCTCGCCACTGGCCCTGCATGCGTAGAGGAGAAGTGTGCGCTCACGCTTTCAGTGTGCGAGCTGGAGACATCGAGCCACGCGCAGCTCTCGCAAGTGATGCCCCATGCAGTGCGCAAGGATATCCCAGTGCAGCCCTTACTATTGGAGGACGGTAATGCTGTACTGCCTCCTCTTCACCAGTGCACAGATGAAGAGGAGGCGGTCGTGTCACCGCTGCTTGTGCTCACCGAAGCACTGACGCACCTATCACAGGCTGAGGGGACGACTGAGAGTGGCGCCATTGCGCACGACTCTGTCACTATCGGCACCGAGGATGCTTCCCGGTGCGAAGCTGAGGAGAGTCTCTGCCGCGATACCGAGGCAGGGCCTGTCACGAATACCGCGAACGCAACTGAAGTTGCTTCGCGGATCCCAGTGGAGGGCGAGAAGGACAGTCTAAGATCAGCGCGTTCTTCCGAGGCTGCTACACCACCGCCGTCGCTAGCCGCCGTTGACGAGTACCCCAAAGAGGCAAGCAAGCACCTCACGTTTGCCAGCGACGCGCTGCCACAGTCTTTATCGCAACGCGGGTCTTAAGGGGGTGCGCGAGCTGCCAGTTACGCGGACCATCCCCGGCATGAGCAGACCTCGCCCACTTACGTATCGTTTTCGTTTCTCTTCTCGATCTTTTCATTAAATGTTTTTCCTTTTGCGCTTCATCAGAACTCTATGGCCCATGCGCACTCACATACTCAGAGAGCCACACAGCTCACACCGAACACGAGAGAGAGAGAGAGACACAGGCTGACGTCAATGCATACGGATGCAGGTGCGCCAGGAGTGAAGTGAGGCCATAGCAGCTGTACGCTTGTGTATTTGCCGTGTGTGTGTGTGTGTGTGCTGCGTACGCCCACGGTTGTCAATCTCAGATTCCTTGTTTTTATTCATTTACTCTTCCCTAGAGGGGGGTGCGTGTGCGTGCGTGCGTGCGCCGTTTTCCTGCTTGGCTCTTCTTTGTTTTTGTCTCTCACCGTGTGATGTGAGTCACGTGCACATCGTATGCAGATTCATACACAATGATATCGTAGTCTGCGTGTGCAGAGGGGGGAGAGAGGGGAGGGGAGGGAGGGAGTAGAGAGAGGGGGGAAGGGGAGAACGCCGTGTTTACTGGTCCCCGTGTCGCTTTGGCGTAACTCATGTTTTGTGCAACACAAAGCGGCGCGTATCTCCCTCTCCTTTCTGCTCCATCACTTCCTCCTCTCTCTTCGCTTTGCTCTGACGAGGAAAGGAGGAACACTCCACGGAAGCGCGCACACACACGCGCACGTTGACGCGAAGAACGACGTATGACGCTGCCGTGACGTTTCCGTTGCCGCTTCACACGAGCGGGGACGTCCGCTCACTCTTCAACTGCCACGACGTCCCCCTCCCCCCTCTCTCCTCCTTCATATGAATTTACCGCTCAAAGAGCCAGAGCTCTTCCGAGTTGTTTCCTCAGAAATAAACGCAGCTGTGCGCTACAGTGGTCTTCTTTTGAGGCCGCATGTGCGACTATTTCTCTTGTGTGCATCTCTTCTCCGTGCTGGTTATCCCACTTCCGGCCGTAGTGCCATGGGAAGTAGGGCGATGTGCTCGGGTCTCCTGTGCACTACGGGACTATGCGAACCACGGCGTTTAGTACGTGCATCTTGAGGGATGGCCAACTGGACTGCCTCCGTGCTGCCCAACTTCAGGTTTGCACCGCCACTATCCTACGTCTTTCCTCTCGTCCCCCCTCTCTCACCCCTTCTACACTCTACTGTTACTACGGCTCCCCTCTCTTACTCGCTCACCGCATTTCGCTCACCACCACCACCACCACAACACGCACGCACAAACGTACCTTTTTGTGCAAACATGACCTCAACGCAGCTCGTAGTGTTGCCCGTCTTTTCCATAGCTAAATTTGTCTCTCTCTCTCTCTCTCTTCCTTCCTCTCCCCCTCTCGACTCACTCATCGTATCCAGGATAGGGGCTAGTTGTGGTGAGCATCATCTACACGCACCAAAACCTCTTCCCTGTCTTTTCGCTCTTCTTGCTGCCTCGTTTCACCCATTTTGTTCTCTTTTCCCTAGAAAAGCGCACCGTCCACCCCCCGCCCCACATACACACGTCATCACCACCCCCAACTCCTGTACGCGCAGCCATACCCATCAATAAGCAGAGGCGCGCGCGACAAACATGTCCCACAACCCCGACAACACTGTTCTGCTCAACGGAGGCAGTAGTCTGTACGACCATGAGTCCTCGAAGATCCATGTGGGCAGCGATCATGCTGCAGCTGCTGAACTCGATGCAACCATGAACATTGATGAAAGGGAAATGCACGAAAAATTTGATCAGATGCATGATGTCGTGATGGACAATAACACCGATCAAGAGGGGGACGGGAGGAAGCCCAATTTCCTAGTGCACCTGGTGCGCCGCGCGATCCCGCACGGCGGCTTCGCTAGCGGCGTCTTCAACCTCGCCGCCAGTAGCCTCGGTGCTGGTATCCTTGGTTTACCCTACGCCTTCGAGACGTCCGGCATCGTCATGGGCACAATCTACCTTATTGTGATTTATCTACTGACGGTGTACTCGGTACGGCTGCTTGCTATCGTATACGGCAAGACGGGCATCCGCAGCTACGAGCTGACAGGGCGGTTGCTCTTTGGGCGCGGCGGCGACATCTTTGCGGCAGTCATCATGTTTGTCAAATGCATTGGTGCCTGCATTGCCTATGTAATCTGCATCAGCGACTTGTGGAGTGCTTTTCTCAGCGACGAGCGTGTGCATGGGTACTACAAGACCCTGAGCTTTCAGCGAGTACTCACGTCAGTTACCTTTCTGTTACTGATGCTGCCTCTCTCGCTGCCCAGGAAGATCAACTCGCTCCGCTACGTCTCCCTCTTCGGCGTGGTCTTCGTGCTGTACTTTGTCGTCTGTGTCATTCTCCACTCCGCAACTCACGGGATGAAGGGCGGCATCAGCGGCAAGGGTCTGCGCACGTTCAACACGGGGAATCGCGCCATTCAAGGTCTTGGCCAGTTCGTCTTCGCATTTCTGTGCCAATCGAATGCGTATCAGGTCTTCAACGAAACGCCCAAGCCCAGTGTGCGCTTCTTCGAGATGCAGGTTGTTGTCAGCATGTTTATCTGCACCGTCTTTTACTGGCTGGTGGGCTTCTTCGGCTACGTCGACTTCTCGGACAATATCGGGTCTTCGCTGTTGCGCATGTATCGTCCGTTGACGGATTACTACATCGCCGTCGCCTACATTGGCCTTGTGGTGAAGCTGTGTGTCGCCTTTGCACTGCATATTCTACCCTGCCGTGACGCGGTGCACCACCTCATCGACTGGAACCTCTACACTATTGCTTGGTGGAAGAACGCGGTTCTGTGCACATTCCTCAGTCTCGTCTCACTGCTCTGTGGCTTGTTCATCCCCAACGTGAACGTTGTGTTTGGTCTGCTCGGCTCCTTCACCGGCAGCTTCATCGCCTTTGTCTTTCCATCCCTCTTCTTCATCTACAGCGGCGGCTTCGAGCTGAAGAAGGTGGGCGCCTATGATTTCTTTGGCTCTATTTTACTCCTTATCTTCGGTGTCGTGATCATTTGCTTCGGTACAACTGCCACGATCTACGGCGTAGTGTAAGGGGAAAAGTCCCTGCTTCCCTCTTTTCGCTCTAGCATGCGAGAAAAGAGAAGCAACGCTGCTGGAGACGCGCGTCGACAGGACACTCAGGCACCAATGGAGGCTCTATCAGGGAGAGCAGGAGAGGGTGCAAGTGTTTGCCTGCGTTTGTGCACTCTTTCTTATCCATGTGCAGACAAGCGGCGCACATGCTGGACAGCAAGCCATGGATGTGAAAGTAGCCGTAGGTGGTGCACTCAAACTAGTACGTGTGTGTGTGTGTGTGTGTGTGTGTGTAAATATTTACTCGTACGTTTGCTTTTGATGGGGTGCCGGTCGTGGCGGTAATGTCGACGAATTGTTTTAGGAGGGGGTACGTCTGTACACAGCAGAGGTGGGGCCTTGACCTTCTTTTTCTTTGATTTCTTCAACCACCCAGGACCCCCTCTCTTTCCGTCTCCCCGCGTTCAAGCTCCCCTACCATCTTCTAACAGGCACGTGCAAAGACGAGGAGGCAGTCGTCCGAAACCTACGCCCACCAGCAGGTGCACACAGGAAGGTGTACACCTACACACACACGCGCGCGCGAGGAATCACCGCAATTATGTAGAGAACACGAACGAGAGATGAAACACACACAAAAAAACGATACCCCCCCTCCCCCCAATAAAAGAAAAGAAGAAAAACAGAAGAAACACATAAAAAAAACGATCGCTGCAGTTTTCATATAGACGCAGCCGAAAATAAGCAGAATAACGAACTGATTTACCATCAGGCCTGTTACTACCCATCATAGTAGAGCAGACCAACGGTCACCCCCCCTCCGCATATCTTCTACCCTTACTCCAGCGCGTCTCCCCCCTCGATCTGAACCTCTCCCTCGTACATGCGTGCGTGCGCGCACTTTCTCTGTGAAGCCCATGATGGAGGTCCCAAACGAAGAAAAGGGCGGAGCCCCCCTCGTCTTGGCATGCATACAGTGGGAGACACGTTTATGCCAACACAACGTGAATGTGTAGAGGGAGGGTCCAGATCATGAGAGAGCGAGGCTGAGAAAAAGGGGAGAGTCACAGAGACGCGTGGGGACAGTTCGCAGGTACGCACACGCGCACACACTCCTGCGGTACTTGTTTGGTAGCGATGGTGAGAGCGTTTCCAGTGAAAATGAAAAAGAAAAAAATGCCCCACCAAAACTGTCAGGTGTGCACGTCAGCCTCCTCTGTTCCCTTATCACTTTTTTTTTTAATCTGTGCTTTGTCGCTTCCCGATATACCGTCGCCTCAGGTTCGAAGGGGCGCTTGTGTTTGCTGTGATTGTGCATTTGTAGGCGTGACTGCATCGTTGTTGTTGGATAGGAGGGTGTGTGGGTACGTGCGTGTGTGTGTGGCGCGAGGTGTTTCCTGGAGGTGGGCCAACGTTATGATTTCATGCCTCTCCCCCTTTTTAAAGCCCTTTACTCTTTTTTTTCTCTAGTGAGGTCGACTACTTCTCAGTTCGCTCCTTTCCATTCCCACCTCATCTGGCATGTCTGTCTCCCTGTGTGTGCATCCGGGTCTTTTGGTTTGCTTTGCAAAATGAGTGAGAGGGAATGCTACCATGGGGCGCAGGAATGCCTGAGGGAAGGAAATGAGGTGCATCGAATAGGGCTTCTGGGCGAGTGCTGGCGTGGGCAAACAACTGAGTGTGACATGCTGTATGGCGTGTAGGCGTTTATTATTTGGAATACTTCGCGTTGTGACTCGTGTCATGAAGCCCGCGTCGCGTGACGCATCCACATATCCGGTCTCCCCCCCCAAGCACCGAGAGAGACAGGCACACACACACACACACTTGTGCTTTGTTTGCACCCCCTCCTCTCATTTCCCTCTCCCCACTTCCTCCTTCCTTTTGCCTATTTTTCCTTGTGCATCCTCATTGTACGCAATCAAACTCCCTTGTATGCGTCTTTACTCTCTCTCTCTCTCTCCACTGATGAAGCGATTAATGTCAAAACGAGTTCCCTCCCCCCTTCTGGTTTCGTTTCCCCGCTGCTGGGGCGTATTTCTGTGCGCACGCACGTGCGGCCGTTTGGATGTGTGGACGTGCATATCTGCCAGCGCTGGTTGCGCAGAACTGCTGAGTTTTCTGAAAACTGCATGTGTGCGCCGCTTCTCCTCCATGCCCATGCACACAACTGACTATAAATTGTTTTCTTCCCTGTGTTGTCTACGCCCTATCAATGGAGAAATCGCCAGGCATGACAGCGGTTCTGCGATTGCCTTGTCGTCTTTTCCCTCTCTGTCCCCTCTCTCTCTTTTACCTCCCTTCTCACTATTTTGGGCCCTCGTCCGTTAAGTTCAGATGCCCCTCGAAGACGCGCAGCGACACCGGTAAAATTGACTTTTTCTTTTTTCTCTCTCCACTTTACTGCAATGCTCTCTACCGTATCTCCTCCCACAGGAAGCACGGCGCCCCCCTTACCAACGCGCCGACCGTTGCACGTTCGATGCGGCGCCTTAGAAGCAGCAACAGCAGCATGTCTACGCTATACTGTCTTTCAGCTGAGCTGTTTCTGGCGTAGGCTCTCTTTTGCTCTCATACACACACACAGGGACACCCCATGTAAAGGCGGCGGGCCAGTCAGCCGATCCCCTTCTCGCTCCGCGATTGTTTCCCTTTTTCTTTTTGGCGACTGCCACGAGTGTGAGCAGCAGCCAGAAATGGAGTGTGTCCGTGATGCGGTGATCCTAAAGATAAGAGAGTGTGTGTGTGAGAGAGCGAGGTGCAAAGCGAGATTGGGCTTTGGGTGGAGTATAGTGGCGAGTGTGCCTCCTTACAGCCTCTCGCAGCCTCTTTCTCGCCTATTCGCTACGATTTCTTTTCTGGCAATACTGTTTTCCGTCCTCCTTCACCTTGCAGTATAGTGCGGTGTATCGGCGACACATCGCGGGGGTGATCGATGTGCTTTTCGTGGGCAAAAAGTGAAGGGCATTTTAAATGTTAAGAAATGAAGAGAGACGGATCGACACACACACACACACACAGTCATACACACACACACACACACACACACACACACACGCAGACGACACGAAGAAGAAAAGGGCAAGAAAATCCTTCGCGTCCATTTCTTCTTCGCGACGCTCTGCGTGTCTCTTTATGACGACGGGGGAGGGGGACACCGCACCGTGCGTGGTGTCGTGGTGCAGCACTGTATCTCTGTGGGAGAGCCGGCGCCTCCCCGAGGGGGAGGCACCTGGCGGCGGCTGACACGACGGGCACGGCTGTGACGCGGCCAGCGGGCGATGGATGGAAATCGAGGCTGGGGTTGTGCTCAGATGACTGATTCTGCATTGCCGTGGCGTGTGTCTCTACCGCTGCGCCGCACCACACGATGGGTCACTGACAGTGTCAGGGGCGGATCGAGGGGCGCTTGGCGCATGCTGTATGATTGAGAACGGGCCCAGTGCGCGACGATACGCATCGCATTTCAACTGTGCGTGCGCTCCGCGTTGTTGCTTTTCCCTTTGTGCGCATGTGTGTGTGCATGTGTGTGTGTGTGTGTATGACTGTGTTCATATTTGTCTGTCTACTTCACTGATGCATCTCGGCTTTATCTCTTTCTATTTTTCTTTCCTCACCTTTTGCTATCGCTGGTGTCGGAAAAAGCGTTGGTGTGCGCGTGTGGTGGAGTGAGGGGGGTGTAGGGAATTAGCGCTGCGATTTTTGGAATGCGCGCCCTGTAGAAGAGGACTGTTCACTCAGTCATTCGTTCTCCCCCCACCGCAAACCCATTCATCTCCGCCTTTTCCTCTGCATGAATGCTAGATCTATCACGTGAAGATGCATGGCTGTCACGCATAAGCTCCCTATTTGTGTTGTTGTTGCTCTTACCTTTGCGAGGCTCTCTAGTTGTATTGAATGCGTACTCGCTTGTGCATCTCTCTCTGCGTGAGTGCGTATGCCTGTCCCCACCAACGCCTGCTGACTCAAAGTGTATGAAATCTGCGCGTCCCTCTCTCGCTACTTCCTCTTACCATTTCTCATTTTTCTTTTTCACTTGATCGAAGGTGCGTTGCTGTGCCAATTCTGCTTCCCCCTTCATCTTCCACGCTTATTCCCTAGTTTCTCCGGGCAGGTATGTGCGTGTATTCCTGTGCTGGCGTTGGTGTAAAGGGTTATCGTTTTCTCATGTGTGGTTGACGCGGCGGCTGGCCATTTGTGTGTGCGTGTATGTGCATTCCATTTTTTTTCCTCTCGATTCATATATCTACCCATATCTTTTTCCTTGTGTCCGCCTCCTATACTGAGGCTCCCTCTTGTTGTGTTCGGTGCCTCAATGTATATCTTCGTGTTCTCCTCTTTTAGCCTCTCTCTTTTTCTCTCCCCGCTCTCCCCCCTCTCTCTCCTTCTCCCACCTCATGCGTTGCTTTGGCTGGGCTGTTGAGCTGCCGCGGATTGTTCTCTCCACCGTCGACAAAGCACCCAAGCAATCGTGCAGACACACAGCTGAGCGCAAAGCACACACAGAAGGAGCGAGGAGCCAGCATGACGTGAACAAGAGATGGACTGTCGAGTAATGCGGATGCGAAAAGTTGTAATGGTGTTCCCCTCCTCCTGCTACCCCGTCCAGGGCCCACTGAGGGCCGTACATTGAACATGCAAGTGGGTGTTGGGGCTGTTCTTCATTTCTCTCCTATGCGCCGTTCTTCCTTCTGTTGAATGAGTCACGCCTCCCACTGTTAAAGTGGCGTAGATGCGCTGCTCTCGTCGGTGGTGTTCGCTTTGCTATTGCCTAGGCATACCCCACCTCCTCCCATCTCCTCCGCCTGCGCCCCTCTCCCTCCCTCTCTCTCTCTCTCTCACTGGGGCGCACAAGGGTGCCGAAAAATGGGGGAAAGGGAAAGAGAATGGACGGAGCACAAGGAAGAGCGAGAGAGGAAGAGACAGCAACTTCACCCCCTTGGGTTCTTCTCCATCATGGTATGCCTGCGTGTCTGCGTGTGGTCGTGTGCTGTGCTTGAGGCATTCATCTTCGTTTCGTTCTCTGCTTGTACGTCGTCGTGTAACTCTCTATGCGGAATGCGTTCGTGGTAAAATGTGATGGGCGATAGGAGGAGAGGAGTAGCGTGGAGAGGAGGTGTTTGCGTGTCGTGGAATCCACAAAGAAGCAAAGAAAAGAGGGACACAGTGACAAGAAGAAAAAAAAGGAAGTGCTGTCTTGTCTCTCTCTCTCTCTCTCTCCTTCTCACCCCTCGCTAACGTAGACGAGCCTTTGAAAACGCAACCTACAATAACAGCATAGGCACTGCTTCTCCGTTCTCTTCTGGTCACCATTGATCACCCACCCTGCACGTCCACACACGTGCAGGCAGAGAGAGAGAGAGAGACGCGATTCTCTGTGCATCATCAGCACCCTCGACCTGTGCGAAAGCGCGTGCGTCAAGAGAGAGGAGGGCTGAGATAGCGTGCGCCGGAGGAGCCATCCATGGTGGCATTCAGCAGCGATACAAACAAGAAGACGCCTCTCTTCCCGCTTGCTGGGTCACTTCCCCATTGATGTGGTGTTCACACAACACATTTGTAATGACGCCCGTGCCCGCGTGGCTCACGTTCGATGTCGATGCGCGTGCATCTCTATCGGTCGTGTTGTGGTTGCGTCTGCGCTTTCTTCTCAAAGTTTGCGGCGAGCGTTTTGTGAATCTGGTCCCCACCGACACTCCTCCTCTTCTTGCCCCTCTCCTTCTCCCTCTCTCTCTCTCTTACACGCACACCCATACACAGAGAAGCACATGTACACGCACCGACTTCCCTTATCTTGCGAATACATCCATCTGCAGACCGCCGCCTCACCATACTCGTAGGCAAGTGCTTCCATTGTAGCTAAGCGATGCAGTGGTTGTTCAGGAGTCGAAGCGGCAGCCAGGGCAGAGAAGGAAATCAAGCAAAGAGGAACGACCACCAGATGACAGTTTGGTAGCCTTCGCTTGAGGTGTTTGTCATTCATCATTTTCCTATTTTTACTGGTCGAAGGGATCTCTCTGATTTGGAACGTGTGGAGCTGCAACAGCACCGGAGTGAAGGGAACTGGTGTTCCTGCAGCACTGACGCACAGCTGCGGAGGCGCAACGTGAGTAGGCCCTCATGGAAGAGGGAGGGGAGAGTTATGAGAGGATAATGAAGACCCCAGCAAACACTCTGCTGGCGGCAGAGCCCGCTCAATGGCCGCTGCAGTGCTCGGTTGACACTCGAATTCACTCATTCCTGCTACTCATCGCTGGTCTTGTTTTCAGCAACGGGGTCCATGCAGGCATGGCGTTTGACGACAATAGTGCTATCATCGCCAACCCCGACACCCGCGCAGACAAGACATCGCTCGGCTCCATCTTTTACAATGACTTCTGGGGAACTCCGCTGGACCACTTCGAGTCAAACGGGTCGTACCGCCCTATCACCGTGTTGACCTTTCGCATTCAGCACTGGTTGATGGGCTACCGCCACAGCCCAGCCTTCCTCCACGGCTTGAATTACACTGTCGCGTACCTCAACGTGTGCCTTGTCTTTTATCTCGCCCGCCTGTACGTCTACGTGGTGGTGCCCAGGGCAGTACTCTCCGTTGAGAATGCCAAAGCGCAGTCCTGCATGGCTGTGCTGACCACTCCTGTTCATGTGGTGCCGCTGATGGCGGCTCTGCTGTACCTCGTGCACCCCGTCCATGTCGACGCCGTCACGTCCATCGTGGGGCGGTGTGAGCTGCTTTACTGCTTCTTTGGACTGATCGGATTCTTCGGCATCCACAGGTATCTGAACCAAGTCGATGCGCTGACCAGCAAAGCCGCTGGGACCCCAACTACCCACGCAAAGAAGCCGAAAGGGGAACGCTTACACCGGAGAGCGCCTCACAAGCGCGTTTTCAGTAAACTTTATGTTCTCTTGTCCGTCTTGGCACTTGCAATCGGCATCCTCTGCAAGGACAGCGCTGTCACGTTCACCGCCATCTATGGCGTGCACGCATGCGTCATGTACGCCTGTGGACGGTGCCAGAAGCGCCACTCGTTGACGGTGATCGTGCTGGCTGTAGTGGAGCTGCTCGGCTATCTCGCCTTTCGACGAGAGTTTATTGGCAACATCGACCTACGGACGAGCCCGCTGCTGAGTCAGACGGAGCACCCGCAGTACTTTGTGCCCAAAGGTCTCTTTCACTGGCTTAGTATTCGGTGGTTAATTCAAGTGACGAACTTGAGGCTGCTCTTATTTCCTACGTCGCTTTGTAACGAGTACAGCTTTGATTGCATCTCACATGTGCACACCATGCACGATCCACGCGTGCCGGGCTTTCTTGCGATCACTGGCGCTGCCGTGCTTACACTGCTGAGTCTGTTGCTCGGCACTTTTGCGTACCGCTCGCGCGCCGCGCTGGTGGGCCTCGTCGGCTTCCTCTGGATGGCAATCCCTTACGCTCCGGTTAGCCACCTCTTCGTGGCCGTTGGCACCTTCATCGCGGAGCGCTGCCTGTACGTGCCGTCTATTGGCGCGGTACTGCTCATCACCTTCATCGTGGCCGCCCCGGGGCTTCGCGAGGGGGTCGTGACTCGCTACTTCTACACGCTACTGTTGCTGTGCGTTGGCTGGGGTGTCTTTTCCCACCGACGCAACGAAGACTGGCAGTCGAACGAGCACTTGGCCCGGGCCGCCACTCGTAGTTGCCCCAATAGTGGGAAGGCACACTTCCAGCTCGCTGCCGCCGTCGCCGCCCGCGAGGACCTCGTGACGCCGGAGGTGGTAGCTTTGGCACGGCGTTCGCTGGAGCTAGATCCGTCATCACACCGTGGCTACTACCACTTGGCTCTCTATGAACTGAGGGTTAACCACGACACGCGCAAGGCGTACGAGTACCTCCGCAAGTGTATGGACGACCTGTTCGCCTACAAGCCCTGTGAGGATCTCTACGAGCGGGTGCGCAATACCCTGCACCCCAAGATGACCGACATAGAGCAATACGCGGATCTCGCCACTATTGTACCCCGCGACTCGTACAAGGCCGTATACCTCCGCCAGGCCGGCATCATAGCGCTGCAGCGCGACGCCAAGCCGTGTCTGGCCAAGACACTGCTTCATAGCGCTATGACCAGGTGGAATAATTCAAAGCTGTATTGGATGTCGGACGAAGTGAGTCGGAAGGCTGGGGATGTCACGTACTGCAACGCGCTCTACTGGTACGAGCACTCAGTCTTGGAGTGCGAGAAGCAGTCAATGCCCGGCGTTGTCGACTCGGCGAGTGCAGATGAGGAGAGCGAAGGAGGCGACAACGGCGCTGATTCCAGTAGTCCGCAGCCGTCGAGGAGGGGGTTTCCTCCTACACCACAGGAGGCAGTGCGTCGAGCGGCGACCGCCGCGGAACTCTTCCGTCACTGCGGCACTGACTGGCGTAGCTTCCTAGCCCAGCCAAGGTACAACTACCCCACAATCCCATATCGCATGACTTCGTACATTTCTGTTGGGAGCTACACTGCCGCCTTCATCGCCCACTTTATCAACTACACCGCGAGCGATACACCGGAGCGGAATGCGGTGCTGCTAAGCTACCTAGACACGACGGTGCGCCTGTACTCTCACCTCAGCACTTTCGTGCATGACGACTACGTGGCTGAGAAGCTAGGCCAGCTATTCAAGGACCAGACGCAGGCCGTTATGCGACAATCGTCGGTGGCTCGCCGTACGCTTCTCGGCAACCTGCACATGCCTCTGCGCGAGCTCCAAAGTGCCAGTTCACTCAGTATCACTCAAACAGAGACGCTCCAGCGTCTTCTGGCTCTCTCTCCATGGGCAAGCGAGCTCTTATCCTTCACTTCTTAGCGTTAGGAAGGTACCTTTTCAACTGGTAGAGGGGGAGGGAAAGAGCGGAAGCATCTGTGTGACGGCCCTCCCCTCTCTTCGATGTGTCGCTGGTTGATCCACTACTCTCTGTTTCCCATTTCTCTAGCGCTTCGACTTTCTACTCCGACCTTCGCTTTTCTCCTTTGTTTGGCGGCTTGTGTTTCCGTGGTAACTCCTGTGCGTGTGCGTGTGCGTGTGTGTGTGTGGGCATTTAACGGCGTGGGCCTGTGTGGATGTGGTTGAGCCACCGCTCACGTCAGCGGAGTAGAACGTCTCTTCTCATGCGCCCATCATGACTGCGAATTTCCCTCGGTTTCCTTTGTTTTCATCTTTTCTTCCGTCTCGCTCGTCTTAGCCATGCCTGTAGATCGGCAGAAGTGTGGGGGGGGGGGCATCGCAGGTGTGTGGGCGTGTGTCTTTCTTTAGCGTCGTTTGTGTATAGGCCGTGATGGATGTTGGTGACTGTACATGTGCACAGGTTTGCGCTCATGACGCCTCTTCACTGGGGCGCTCGTGTGCAGCGATATACATACAGATACATATACATATATACATATACATACTGGGTGCGTTGTTTTCTTCTTGGTGGCTTCCTCGTCGATGTTGTTCTTCTTGTCCTTTGCTGCGTCCGCTATTCCCACTGCCCCATGTCGCCTCTCTCCCCCCTCCTCCCCTTTGTCTGTCTCTTTACCCCCTACAACCCCCGCCCCACGTCCTCTCCACCCCCTCTTCATTGCCACGCGCGTCTTTTGGCAGCATTATGAAACACTGGAAAACAATCGAAAAGAGCGTAGAAGTGCTCATACGGTACCTTCATCGTGTGAAGGTCCACGGCCTGCAAGGGGGGCCTCTTTCGTGCACCTTCACTCTTTACCCCAGACGTATTTTTGATACCTCCCGCCGACGTGCAAACTCGTAGATGCGTGGCAGCCACCGTCAGCAAGGCTGCGCCGCTCACCCCCCACCCCCCACAGACACACCCACACAGCTTCGGTACGATGCCTCCGTGCCTAGGTTATGTTGCATGACTAGGTACACCTTGCGTCATGTGTCACAGAGCTGGGCTCACTTACATAGACCTGCTGGCGGACCCAGCACCTCACTCATCTCTCTTCCCCTCCTACAACGAATCCCTGCCTATGCCTGCATTTTGCCCCCTTCCTCACGCAACTTGTCGGCCATGTCGATTTTCAGCTAATCGGCGCAGGCACTTCCGGCACGTGTGCGTCTTCGCTTTTTTTTTTTTGCGTTTGTCTTCTCTCGTGCTTCGTAGCGAGTTGTGCATGTCTCTGTGAGGTTGCGTGCGCGTGTGCGTGTGTTTGCATCTTGTCTCGCTTCGAATTTTGGATTGAGCAACCCCCACCACCATCGACACGCTCCCCCACTTTACTCCCCCATTTACGCCAGTCAAAATGCCCACCCTGCACGCAGCAAAGCGTGGGCGCAGCCATAGCAGCGCTGTGAGGATTCAGGAGAGTAAGTCGCACCGTTCTGCCTCGCCTCGCAACGGTAGCGAACACGGCATCCACCCACGCCGCCCTGCAGCACGCGCGGCCGGCGCCGGCCACGAGCGCGGTTCACATCTGCACACCTCTGGGGCGCTTCGGCTGAAGAAAGGGAAGACAAAGTACCACGAAAGGAAGTTCCGTGAGCGACGGGACCCTCAACAGCAGTACCAGCACAGCGGTGCCTCGCGCGTCCACGCTGACCCGACGCGCGGCAATGACCACAATGCTACTCGACCCCGTCGCACAGCGTGTTCCAACCGCACCAAGGATGTCGATATCCACCTCGCCGCCAAGATATCCGCTGATCTGCGGGAAAGCATTAACATTTTCAAGACTCGTCGTGCCAACCACGAGATCTTTGGCCGAGACCTCAACGAGCGCCTCTTCCGCTTCGTGCCGCCGCAGCTGATCCAGCAGCACATGCCAGATTCAGTCTCATCGTTTCGCACTTACCTGTCAAAGTTCCAGAAAGGGGCGCCGAGTATGGTAAGCGCCTTTGCGTCGTGGTACGAGTGGGCCTCCTTTGAAGCGAACAAGGGCAAGACGTTTGCGAAGCCGCCTAGTAGCCGTGCTGCCCCGGAGGCTGCGGAGGAGAGGGACGAAGAGGCCACCCCGGTGAAGGGGGAGACGATGGTGGTCGGCGCGGAGGACAAGGGGGCATTTGGCAAGAAGGTGAGCCAGACGCGTCAGGTCATGTCGCAGACGTTGAAAGAGCGGGAGCACATGCGGGCGTTGCTGCACATGTGTCTGCGCCACAACGTCGAGAAGCGCAAGCAAGGCCAACACGCCTTTCTTAATCACCTCAACGCAAAGCTGAGTGAGGACGACGTGGACACACGCAACCTTGAGCGCCTTCGCGGGTCAGTGCACCATTCCGTTGTCTACGCTCTGTCGCGCCTACTGCTCGGCATGGTGACGGACGACTTTGCCATGCTATGTCTCCACTGTCACGCCTTGTTCCTTGTCATGCGGCAGACGAACATTACCCCGGCTATCGTCCTGGAGCTGATGGACGAGGAATTCACCTTGAGCACGCGTATGAAGGCGGTGAAGCTTCGCCTCGAGTCGCGCTCTCACCGCCACGATGACAATGACGACGACGGCGACGACGGCGGCATCGACCCCGACGACATCAGCGACCCAACAAAGGGCGAGCGCAACCAGCGCTTGATGGCGACTGTGTTCGGGCTTGGTGCTGTAGTAGCTTCACAGAAGGCCCTCAAGCCGTCCGAAGCGTCTTGGCTTGCTACAGTGCTCGCCTTTGCCTACGTGGAGCAGAAGGTGACTCGCGTACTCTCGGCAAACGTCCTGTTCGACGTGCTGGCGCAGCACAGCAACGTTTATCAGCAGGAAGAAGCGTTGCAGTGGTTGACGTTTGCCTTCTTTCATTACCCCAAGATGGAATACTTCCGGCCGGAGGCGATACAACTCTTGCTGCGCCTCATGGAGACTGACGCGAAGCCGCCAGCGCGTGCACTGCCAGCCACGGTCGAGGAGTACCTCACCCTCGACCCACTCAACCCCACCACAATGGAGCAGATCAGCAATGCCCTGTTTCGCAAGGAGCAGGTGACCGCTTACCACCCAATGATGCACCCGGTGTGGCACGACATCTTTCAGCTTGTCTTGCGCCGCGTCGCCATGGGTGAGTCGATGAAGGAGCACCTTAGCACGATCCTGCACAACGTAATCGTGCCATACCGCCGTGGTAGCGCTGATGTCCCACGACGAGCGCTCTTCCAGAACCTCGTGACCGAGTTGGGTCACATCGCGGTGCAGTCGGACGACGCCGAGCAGCGTATGGAAGTACTGAAGCTGGCGAGCACGCATGTTGGGTACGGCAAGCGCACGTCGGCGAAGCCGACGCCGATGCAGGAACTGAAGCAGATGCCCGTCTCCGTCCTCCACCGTAAGGTTGAGGACCTCCTCCGGCAGTATGCCATGACTGTCGATTCGGATCCGGCAGCCGTGACGAACCGCACGTGGGTGCTACGTGAGCTGCGCAACTGCCTCTACGTGCCCGTGCGAGAAGGCGTCGATCATGCGTACGTGGATATCGCCGTGATGCAGCTGCTCGAATTCGGCCTGTTCCCTCCGCGGCACTCGCGCGACACGCTCAATCAGAATCGCTGTATCTACCTCTTTGCGGATGTTCACTCCTTCACCTTCCACGGCTCGCTGACTCGCCCAAAGAGCTCTGTGGCATTCACGACGATCATCAGTGCTTACCTCGCGGCAGAGGAGAAGTCGAAGACGCGCTACACCACAGCCGTTCAGCAGAGCGCCTTCCGTAAGGCTCGTAACCGAATAGTGGAGGTGCTGGAGGCCGCTGATGAGCAGCGGAGCGTTCTCTTCTACGAGTATAGGGACATGGAAATTCTTCTGGTGCTGCTCTTTCTCATGCTCAGTGTCGACGACCCTACGAACAGCGACGCTGTGGTGATAGCCAAGAGCGTTGTCCCCGACGTAGTGCAGTTCTACACCACCGGCACGCTGGAGACGCTCGACCTGTTCTTCGACGCCCTGATGGCGCTTTTCATGCGTACGAGTGCGCCGCTGCACGTGATGCCGCTTATGACGTGTGTGCGGCGCATTGCCATGGGTTTTATCCTGAAGTTCGCCAAGTTTATTCGGACGAGGAGCACGCTGGACATTCTTCTGGCACCGCTGAAGGATGCATACCACACAGACAGCCGCGAGCAGGCACGCCAGCGCAAGGCGAGGCAGGCGGCGGAGAAGGATGACGATCAAACCTCAAGCGACGAGGAGGGCGACGATGCTGATGCTACCTCTGACGAAGACGACGTGGGCGGCGACGACTACGGGGAGGCGGCCGAGGACGATGCGAACAGCTCTATTGTAGAATCCTCCACGGAGGACGTCTCCGCCACTGCGAGTGATGACAGCGACACAGAGACGGAGCCGTCGGAGGAGAAAGAGGACAGGGAAGCAACGGCGGACGCGGTCGCCAAGGTGGAGTTGAACGAGACGTCGAGCGAGAGTGACGAGGAGGACGCCTTTGACGAGGAGGAGGCGCCGACGCAGCAGTACATCGATGCCCTGAAGGGCATGGTTGGCGGCATGGACCTCGAGCACATGTACCCCACCGACACCGCAAACCAAAAGGCAGACGTGGTCCGTGCCATCCGCCTCGCCACGCGTGTTGGTCTCGCTATGCGCAGCGCCGAGGTGGTGCACGTCTTGCAGGTGCTGCTGGCGGTTGCCCGTGAGAATGTGAAGACGGCGGACGACGTCGTCTTTCACAGCGTGGTCTCCTCGCTGGAGATGTTGCTGCTCACCAAGAACCGGTACTTCGGCTCCTTTGTGAGGGCGATGGATCTATTTCAGCTGCTTGGCGACATCCAGAGCTACCTGCGCAAGCTCAGCCGGGTGCTGGTGAATAAGGACAAGGTCATGGCCAAGGCGGCCACGACGGCTCGTCGTCGCCTCGTCACGCTCAAAGGTGTCGCGCTGCGCGTGTTCCACTTTGTTGCGATGGTGGCCAGCAAAAACCACGCCAGTGAGGAGGTGCGTATTGTGCTGAACGAGTACTACAAGTCTGTATTTTGCGACCGCGGGTGGGACACGAAAAAACTGTTGCCCGCGTTGAAGAAGGACCTCTACCACTACCGCCAAGGCTTTGCCTGGGCTCTGCTTCCTGCTGTGCTTGAGAAGAACGAGGAGGTGCTGCCCTTGGAAGGCCCGCAGCGCGTACGCGTCTTCACCGGCTGCTGTGTCTTTGTGGAGGCGATGCTCCCGCGGCTTAGCGGGCTACCCGGCGAGTTGAAGCGCAGCGCTGGCGCTGCCATCTGCAGCTTTATACAGTCGGTTTCGGTGGCGCAGGTCTTTGCTATGAAGCACACTCTTCCGTACAACTACCTCCACACAGTGAAGATGGTGGTGCAGTACAACAGCCGCGTGCACCTCGACACCGCATGGGTCGCGTCGGCGGTGATCACGCCGGCGGTGGATGA
Source organism: Leishmania panamensis (assembly GCF_000755165.1). Lineage (NCBI taxonomy): Eukaryota > Euglenozoa > Kinetoplastea > Trypanosomatida > Trypanosomatidae > Leishmania > Leishmania panamensis. Next base: position 91,913 of record NC_025868.1, on the reverse strand, counting down.
CGACGACATTTTGTTATCTGCCGCCTCGATTCGGTTGCTTGGCACGATGGAACGCATGCTAGGCCTCACCCCACGCGCGCGAGAGACGAAGGCGCCATCGCCGGTGAAGGTGCTGTATGAGCAGTTTGTGAAGCAAGGCGCAAAGGAGAAGAGTGATTTCTACCGCCGCGCGAAGAAAGTACGCAGCCGCGTTCTCAAAGCCCTCTTGGCACACCGCAACGATGACCCGACAGACGAAGAGCGCTCGTCAAAGCGGCGGCGCAAGGAGGAGCTAAAGATCGAGGACCGCCTGCAGCGCCAGGTGCTTCGCAGAGCCCGCAGCAAAGCGCTCACAAAGGAGGAACGAGAGGAGAAGCGCAAGCGTATAGTGATGGCGAAGCAGGAGCGTATCGCCAAGAATCGTGAGCGCAAGCGTCGTCTACACGAAGCTCGGCAGCGCTCGTTCGAAAAGTGGCGTCAAGCGAAGCTCACGGCTGCGTTGCAGCTGGATAACGCGGATGATTAAGCCGTGCTCCTGCAGTGGTGCATGGCAGTCACGGACGCCTGGTTGATTTTGTGCCTCTGTACTTACTGGGTAGTTGTGTAAAGAGGCGCAGTCGTTTGTTGTGTTGCTTCGTTCGCCTTTCTGATTTTTCTTTTCTGCGGTGGTGCCCTTTCTAAGGACAGCGCGTACTAATTGTTTAGGGGTGGTGGTGGTGGTGGTGGTGGGGTCGCCGAGGCTAGCCCACACGCCTGCCCATCCTCATCCTCTCTTCTTAGGGCATCTCAGCACCCCCCCTCTCTTTCTCTCTCTCTGTGTGTGTGGGAGGGGCGGGGTCTTCTCGCCTATGTTTGGGTAAACACGTTTAAGCACTTTTTTCTCTCGTTCTCTTCCTTTCTTTCGTTTCCCCTGCGTGCTCTGTTGTGGAGCATGGCGTTGGCGGGTATGTCGATGTCTTTGATGACGGGATGGTGGTCGTGTTGGGTGGAGATATGGTGCGTATAGGTCTGTAGGTGGTGGTGGGGAGGGGAGAGAGCCGGCGTGGACTCTTGGCTGTTTCCCTCATCCTTTTTTTTTCATCTTCCCTCTCTTTATGCCCACCAGCACTACTATGGCGTTTAAATATAGGCGTGCATCACATTGCCTCGCTCATAATGGATGCGTTGGTGCAGAACTGTGTCCTGGTAAGCACCAAGTACACATGGACTTCTCTTTTCCCTTTTCTTCTCGACCGACAACAACAAACACACACACACACGCGCGCAAAAGTGAGCAGCAGGACTCTCCTGACTGCTGGTGGCAGCTGCACTGGTGCGTTCGCGCATAGCGACACCGCCACTAGCTTTCGAAAAAGCGACGGTGCAAACTACCCTCTCCTCTCTCTCTCTACACGTATCTATGAGTCGTTGACTTATCCTCGTGGGCTTGTGAGACGTCAGGTCGTACACACCTGGAGGTATTGGCGCTGCCTTCTCCGCAAATGCGCACTGACACGGAGACACAACGCGCTCTACAGCCTGTATTGGTTCTTTTGCAACTCGTTCTCTGTCCCTCTCCCTATTGCTTTCACCGCTCTACTGCTGTTGTTCTCTGGGCCGTTGTTCGGAGAGAAGTCGGGGTTGCTGAGCTGAGCGTTAGAGCGGTCCTGTGAGTGTGGTCATCTTTGCGTATCGGTGGGTGTTTTCGCGTGGCCCCCGCGACAAGACGTGAGTGAAACCTGCTGCTGCGTGCCCATCGCTGCACTTTCTCTTCACGCTCGTTCCCTCTCTACCCTCGAGCATCGTCGTGACGGCACCGAGGGATTGCTGTGTTACGTGCTTTGCGGACTCCCGTTTGCTCGTGCCAGCTCCTCCCCCTTCCCGTTTCCTTTCCTCACTAGTGCTCGCCTGCCACGCTGCTGTAGGATCTCCAAGTACTTTGTGTCGAACACCACATTCGGTATGAAGGCCTAGTGCGCAGTCTGCTGCTGTTTAGAGACGGATCCGGTGGAGAGTAGCAAGTGGCAACATATCTTCTGCCGGAGATGCATAGAGGGGCTCGAGACGTGCCCCGTTTGTTGTGAGCCTGTCGCGGGTCTCAGCACACCCGGTAAGTTTATTCTACGAATACTACAGCGCAAGCAGGGGTCATGCAGTGCGTGTCCCTGGAAGGGTACGTACAGCGACTTTAAAGAGAAGCATCCGAATTGCCGTGAAGCTGCCGAGGTGCAGTCTAGCGGCGAGGACAAGAACCCGGCGATGAGAGAGGGTGTGTAGCCAGGCAGCAGGAGTACTACGTAGAAGGTGGGGGCACCGGATTTGGTGGATCGGCGCCCTTGCCGGTCTCTGTGATCCCCCTCTCGTTGCGTTACGAGGCGGCTGCAATTGCCAACAGCGCTAGCGGACAGAATCGTTCTCACGTCACGAATAACAGCACACCCGCCGCTGACGATCGCCTCACAAGCGAGCAACGTGCCCAGTGGCGGCAGTGCTTGACCGTGACAGCACTGGACTAGGGAATGTCTGATGCGGAGTACGGCGAGCTGCTTCAGCGTTTCCCCAACTTCGCAGTTCTTGCTCCCAATAGAAGCATGACGCCAGAACTGCGCTGGCACGGCGCGCGCCGAGTGCTGCAGTCTTTCAACTACCCCAACCATCCAGACGATGTGAGAAACCCCTTCGGGGTGGCAGACCACAACGCGATTACGGATTCGGTACCGTTTCACGTGCTGTGCCTGTTGTTCATACTGAGCCGGTGAAACCCAGTCCAGTGTTACCACATGACAACGAGGCTGTACGAGAGCAGTTCCTGAAGGTAGCACAACTGCTGGATGTCGAGGTGACCGTGCTCTTCAGGCTGGGTCAGTGCCGCATCCTCGCAGAGCAGTACTTCGAGCGCGTCGTGTGCAGCGATGAGGGGTTGTGTATTTTGTGCACCTGCCGCGCGACAGAGATGTGGAAATTCGACAGTCCGTCTTCGGCAGCAGATGTCGTCGGCGCACCGCCGACTTGGGCGGAAGCTTCACCCTCTCCTCCATCTAGTTGCTCTTACAGGGCGTGCTGTGTGCCTTTGCTCGTCATGTCGACCGACTGAAGGAGAAGCTTCAGTCAGAGGCACAGCGGGCGCAGTCGGACTACGTGCGCCACATCAAGCGTATCGTGAACTACTGCGAGCCAACCGTGATGAGCCAGCTGGATACCGCGCTGCCGAAGTTCACTGGTGAGGGGGAGAGCGTTTCCATGACGCTGACTGCCATGTACGGCCCTGAGCTCCCTTAATGAGTCACTATGGTGAAGAAAGACGATGCGTGGAGGAGGGAGCGGGGGTTGGCGCGTCGCCGTGAGGTAAAATGAGATCTCTGGAGCGTGACCATAGGCACAGGGAAAAAAAAAAGAGCTGCTTGAACTGTATCGCTGACGGTTTAGGTAAGTGTGGTGCTTGCGTAGGTCAAGTGGGGGAACATCTTCACGCGATGCGAGTGGCAGGCGGAAGGATAGGGTGGCTTCGCAGTCTCGTCCGTGCCCAAACACGCCACCGTATACGCGTAATGATGCATGTGCATACGGGACGGGCTCTCTTCCTGTGAGGTTGACCTCGGTGTAAGCGGTACGGCCGCACACACCGCACGTAAGTCGGTGCGATAGAGACGTGTATGATGACACGTTCCTGACTTTAGTGTTGCGTTCTCTGCCTTCTTCCATCTCGTTCTTTCCTTCCGATCTCTCCCACTTATCAGTGTTTACCAGCGGTAGTTATATATATATATATATGTGTGTGTGTGCACCCGGGGTGGGGGGCCTACTTGTGTGAAGGAGCCGGGGGAGGTACATGAAGATGTGAGTACGGGTGCAGCCAAACCTCCTCATCTCCCCCTTCTTTGCTCTGTTTTGCGCCTCGTTTAGTGGTGTGAACCCAAAGAGAAGAGCATCACGCCATTGGGTGGTTTTGTGTGTTTTAGTCATTTTCTTTCGGCCCTTTTCTGCTTGGCTCCTGCACAGACGCGAATACCCACACTAGTGCAGACCCGCGCGTCTCACACTTACAAATTTAACCCGCGCCACCTCAGTGGCACGAGGCGGCCAAATAGAGAGAGAGGAGGCTGTGCTTGTGCACCTATGTCTCTGCGGGTGCTGTGTTTTGCTTAGATCATGTTTGCACATGTCTGTCTGTACCTCTTCATGTCTGTATCCTTTCTCTTTCTTCCCACACAGACGCGACTGTGCAACTGATGCTGCCTCGATTGCATCTCCGCCACAACTCCCCCCTTCATCGCTCGCATCTTTTCCCGCTGCGCATTCATTTGTCTCTTGCGGAGTGTATGACGTTGTCTTGTATCTTGCTTTGCGTTGGCGCCAACTCTTTATCTCTTCCGCGCGCGCGAGCGCTCTCACCCTTTTGGTTGACGTTCTCCCTGTTGTGTAGGGCTCGCGTCCGCACCCCTCCACGATGTTTTCGGCGGTGGGTACCCACAGTGTCTTTGCACCTGGAAGTCTATTTCTGCTCTGCTGTGACGATGCATATCTCAAGCTGTGCCATCACAGATCGGCTCAGAGATCAAACGAAGAAGAAATAATAGCGAAGATTGACCCCCGCGAAAGCAGGCGAAAAAATGGAGCACTGCCTGGCCAAATGCGCTGCCAACGTGGCAGGGCTGAACCTCGTCTCTACTCCATGAGCGCCACTGGAGTGAAACGCAAGAAAGAGTGGCGAAGAGGTCTGCGCATGTGTGTGTGTGTGTGTGTCGCTACGCACCATCAGCTGCGGTTGCGCGTTACAGCGTGCTCTCTCTCTCTAGTGCATCCAGCGTCCGTTGTATGAGCCCCGCCCTTGACAAAGAGTCCTACACATACATACTTGGGCTACGTCTCTCTCTCTACCTTTGCCTTTTCTCACTCCCCTTTTTTCCTTTCTCTGTGCTACTGCTTCACCTCTAACTTCCCCTGTGGACACACGCACACACACACCATCGGACAACTAGCATAGTCGCGCCAGCTAATTTCGATTCCCCTCCCTCTCTTTTTCTCTCGCGCCTTATCCCTTTCCTGACGACAGTACACCCACCAGCGATACCCACCATACGATATCACCCCTCCCCCATCCATCCACGACGAGATCTGTCTCCCCTCCTCCGTCCGCTGTCGCTGTCACTTTCTTACACATACACGTCTTGCGGCCCTTTCTTCGTGCGTTTATTTTTTTTTTTCCGGGGTGTCTCGTGTTGACCACCTCTCTCTCATTTGCAGAGGTGAGGCATTCACCTCTTCGTGCTCAAAACATAGTTTAGCAACTGCTGCCATTATCGTGCGAGCAGCACTAGTAAAGGTAACTTGACTTTCTCCTCAATAAGACACCTGTTTTCAGCTTGGCAGCTGGATCAGCTTTCTTCGTTGTCTTCAAACAATCGGGAAGGTGCTCTCCTAGTGAGGCCTCGACCGAAAAGTGGCAACATAGCGCACAGGAACGACATCACATCAAAACACAATGCCACGTACGCGTGATAACCTACAGCAGGCGCTGGAGTCCGTCAACGGGATCGCCTCGCAGGTGAAGGTTGACCTAAGCGCAAAGGTGCAGGGGGCCGAGAAGACCATCTCAGAGGCCACCGGTGCCCCCCAGAATGGGGTGCATAGCGCGATGAACACTGTTCAGTCCTACGTGCATGAGGGGCAACGGATTGCGTCGGAGCACAAGGCGCAGCTCCAAGATGCGGTCAAGAAGGCTGTGAATGTCGCACAGGAGTACGTCGAGGATGCCCGCAAGAAGGCTGACCCGTACGTGGAAAGTGCCAAGGCAAAGGTGGATTCAGCCAAGGCCTCTGTGGAGAGCGCGCGTCACTCCGCTCAGAGCGCTGTGGACAACGCCAAAGACCAGGTGACGGCTGTGCGCACCAGGGTGACCGAGAAGACGCAGCCCTATGTGAACAACTACCAGGAGTTCGACGTCACGAAGACGGCTGCCTTCCACGTTCTCATCCACCTCATCAGCAGCGTGCTCTACGTTGTCTGGCGCTTAACACAGTTGATCCCCTTCGCCAAGCAGGCGTTGAATTTCCTTCAGCAAAAGGAGGCGGATGCGGTGGTGGTGCACAGTTGCTCGGCGATGGTGCAAAGGGTGCCAGTTGTGGGGCCTCGGTGCGTGGAGGTGGCCACAATTGTTGTGAGCAACGTGTACACAGGCCTCAACGAGCAGATTTCGCAATACAACGCTGCATCGCAGCGTAAGAAGACCGCTTAAGCCCTCGGTCCCACGCTTGACCAGCCTCGCCACTTTCTCCCTTGCGTGACGGCGATGATCCACTGGTGTACGCGGGCCTACACATTCACGTGCACACTGTTGCGCGCATTTCTTGTGCGTCTGCGTCTCTCTCTCTCTTCCCTTCTCCCACGACACAGGCGTGCAGAGCGAGAGAGACGCAAACGCACCGCAACTTATCTCTTTTTTTTTCCCCCTCCTGTAGGGTCTTTTACTGTGGATCATTCATTGTTTATGTGGCGGGAGCTCATTTGTGTCAGGCCGCTACATCCCCATCTTTTTCGGCCTCGGTCTGTTCCCCGGCAGGTTTTTTGTTTTCATGTCCATTTCATTCATCTCCCTTTCTCTTTCCGTTTCTCCCGTGGCGCTACAAAGCATCGCTGTCGCTTGTTTCGTTGACCGTGGTGGTGGGTATGTTGACTGCGTTTGCTCCTGTCAATGCTTCCTCTTGCTTCAGTTCCCCTCTCTCTCCCTTCCTCAATGTCACCGCCTTTTTCTCTTTCCTTTCCGCACGCCAACACACGTGGTGCTAGGCAGGCTTTGAGCGTGTCCCGGGCGTTAGGGGTGTATGCGTGTTTCGTACAACGCAACCTCCTTCCTCTCGCTCTTGTATCTCCCCTCTTCGTACTCTCCGTAACGCCTCCTCGGTGTTTCAGCTCCTTCGCTTTCTCCAGGCCCGTGATGGTACACACGCACATGGGCCTGTACGTGTGTAAACCCAGTGGCGTTTTGTGTAGCCTACTAGAGTTTGCACCAACACACAAGCAACAAGAACAGCTGTGATGGGGAAGGGGCGGTGTCGCAGGGAAAAGCGGGTATGTGTGCGAATTGGGCAGTGAGTTCCTCTACCGACCTCGTTCCCCTTTTCTCTAAAGAGGCTCTACGTGTATGACTCCCTGCTGCTGCCCGGTGTGTGTGTGTGTGTGTGTGTGTGTGGATGGACATTTTTACCGCGCTGGGGCCCGTAGATGTGTTCGATTTGTTTTTCCTGCGTTTATTCTCTTTTCGTTTATTTTCCTTGCTTTGATATGCTTCATGACTACCTCCCTCCTTCTTTGCTGTATGCCCCCCCCCCTTCCCACACACCCACACTGCTCATCCCTCAGCTTTCGCCGTGTGGATCTGCACGTACATCTTCTCTTGTTTCTTCCAACGTTGGTAAACATACCCTCTGGGCTGACCATATGAGCGGGTTGGGGAAGAGAGGAGGCGGCGGGAAAAATGGGGGAGATGAGGGGTGTTAGGGGTCGGCATGTCGTGGATGCCGCTCAAACTGGTCACATACTTGCTCCATCTCGTTCTCCTTTGTCATGTGCTTCTTTCCCTGTACTGTAGCCGGTTGACTCGTTTTTCTTTTAGCGTTTGGAGGAGGGCTTGGTATCAGAGGTGCGATCGCGCACGTTGGAGAGGACTTCTTCTCACAGTGTCTACGTCTCAGAACGTTTTCCCACTCATTAAATAGCTCCAGTGTGAATGACACCGCTGAACGTGGACTTATCGGGTGGAGAGATGAGTTGCCGTGTCGTGGCATCACAGCATCTTCTTTCTCTTTTCTCGCTGCTCCCCCCTCCCTCCCCATTCACTCGTGTTCGCCTTCGTGCACGTGGTTGTATGGATGGTGTACGCGGCAATGACTACGCCCAGTGGGCAGTTCTTCACTGTTTGGTTCGTTATTTAATGGTTGACCTCTCTTTTTTCCCCCCTGTGTTATGAAAGTGCAAATGTGGACGTGCATGCCGGTGTGTGTGTGTGTGTGTGTGTGTTTGGGGGGGGGGGTGCGGGTGCGGGTGTTCGTCGTTCTTTGAGGCGCCGTCTCCGCCTCTTTCTCCTCTTTCCTTTATGGTGTTTGGCTCCTTTCTTGTGTTTTTATTTCCCTCCCCCTTCCAAACTATTCGGTTGCCTCTCGTGTGGTGTGGCGCCTCTTTCGTCTACTAAACCCACGCGCGCCATGACAGTCATTTTTCCGTTTCGTCGTATCACTCCATCTTACATACCGCTCTCTAGAGAGATGTATATACTTCCTCGAGTGAACGTGCGCACGTGTCTGCGTGTCTGCTCCACTCCCCTGCCCTTCTCCCCCTGGATGTCGTCAAACACACATTCGCTCATCTGTCGTAACCGTGCGGTGATACGCAAAAGGGGTATCAGAGGAGTAGATGGAGCAGGCGCGGGGGCCACGGAAAAAAAACCTGAGGAGAAGCATTCATTCATCATCTCTCACCCTCACGGGTGCCATCACCCTCGGTGTACACATCGACACCCCTCTGCCCCTCCCTGTCGCCTTTCCTCGAAGCCACTGCGATGTAAAGGTGAGTTTTTGTGTGCCTATGTATGCGCGGAGGCGCGCCTGTGATCTTCTTGATGTTACTGGGCTTATTGCAGTCCACCTACACCGACCTCCCCCCCGAGTGCAACTCCCTGCACTCGTCCTCTTCGCCTCTTTCTTCGTGGTTTGTGCGCTTCTGGTCAGCTGGAGCTCTTTTTGGGCGGAGTGCCAACGGATGCCGAGCACCGACTGACTGGGTCGACTTTTTCCCCCTTCCCCCCCCCCTACCCTCCTCACCACGCAGCGCTTTCGTTTCTCTTGTTGGCCTTCTCTTTTCTCTTCAGTACTTTGGTGCTTTCTGGTTTCCCTGTGGGTGCGACAGTGCCCGTGTTTTGGCTCTTTTCTTCTTCAGCGAGAGAGGGAGAGAGAGAGAGGACGGGAGGCAAGTGGGTTCCTTGAGCCTGCACGAGTGCAGAGGAGAACGTTTGGGTTATCCACGCATGGGTGCGCACACTCACCCACACACACACACACACACACACACATACAACAAGGACAAGAACTCCACTTTTTTTGGACCACCGGTGTGGCCGCCCTGCCTTCCCCTCACTTCTCCTCTCCCACCACACGCACCTGTTGCGATGCCGATCTTTTCCCTCTACCGCTCCCTGGTATCCTTCTCCGTTCTCTTTATTCTTAGCGTTTCGATCGAGCTGCGATGGCACTGCTAAGCCTAGCGAGACAGCCGTTCTTGGTGCCGTGAGTATTGAGGTCTTCGTCCAGTACGCGTATGTGAATGTGCGGGAGTGTGAATGTGTACGTTGTTGGCTTTTCTTTCCCTACGCCCCCCTCTTCACTCTCTGCGATGGTTTGTCCTCTTTGGGGAGGGGGCGCGTGTTTTATTCTTCTCTTTCCTGTTCTCTCAGTCTTCTCTTCCTGTGTGTGCGTGTGTGCGTCGCCTTTCCTTTCGCGCATCTGTAGTGAGTACCGCTTCCCTGAGTCACCCGGACCTGCCCCCCTTCCCTTCTTCCCCTTCTTGCTTGCACACGCAGAGTGTATGCACACATTCATGAATACACACATACACACAGAGATGCACGCTGAGCAGAAGGACCCGTGTACGGCACTGCTCACAGGCGCTCCCATGCACAGGGTAGCAAGAGGCTGGGTGAATCAAGTGATAGGATAAAGCTCTAGAGAGACACACACGCAGTGATGTGCAGTGAACGCGCGCACACACACATATACGTATACACGTATACACGTATACACATATACACATATACACATATACATATATATACATATACACATATACATATATATACATATATACACATATATATATATATATGCTTGTGTGTGTGTGTGTGTTTAACCGTGGTGCTCTCCAGATGCTTAACAGACGTGGTAAAAGAAAACGTAGAAATAAGCAACGCAAAAGGGAGCGCGGGGAAAGAAAAGGCTGCCGAAGCGGCACGCCGTTTGTATGCATGGGAGCTATTTCACTTCGCTCTCTCTATCCCCGTTTCAAACTTTACCCCCTCCTGTTCTTCGTCGCTGAGGTCACCAAGGTGGGGCAGCAAAGTGGTAGATGTGTAGGTGACGGTACGCATGCGTGTGTAGTTGCTTTCAATGTGTCCTGTGCGCATTAACTGGAGGCACAATACGTCTGCTTCTTCTCCTTAATGTCTGTTGATTCAAAGCTTTTTCCTTCGCCCATTTATTTTTGCCCGGCTGCCTCTCTCTCTCTCTCTGATACATCTTTGAGGGCGACTGCGGTGCACGCACGTGACACTTGACCAAGATTGACCTCCATCGCTGTGGTAGTGACGCGTTCTGGTTTCCTCTTTCAGTGCTGTGGTGGTCATCGTCATAGAGGCACAGCGAGAAAACTCCTGCACATTCATAAAGCACACACACACACTGCATAGAAATCTGCTTTGTTGTTCTCCATAGCCTCCTCGCCTTCTCTTCGAGTTAGCGAATTCTCTCAAGCACCACAGACAAACACCCTAGCACGTATCGGTCGTACGAGTGCTCTCAACGTTCGGTGCCAATGACCGACGACTCCTACTCCTACACCGGTTCCTACACCGGTGAGTACTCGTACACGTACAGCTATTCCGACGGCACCGGCTCCTATACTGGCAGCGCCGCTGAGAAGTCGCTGCACCCCGAACTGGCAGGTGCGCCCAGAGCGAACGTCATACAAGACAAGAAGGCGCCTTCTCCATCCAAGCCAGGTGCTGCGAAGAACGCAGACTCGGCAGATAGCTACAGCTACAGCGACGCCCCTTCGTCGCATGCGAAGGCAACGCCAGCCATGGGCAATCGCGAGAAAAGCGTGAAATGGCAGACGAATGCAAACGAGGGGGATGACAGATCCTACAGCTACTCCTACACAGATGATGACAACGAGGGCTCTTACAGCTACAGCTATTCCGACAGCCAGACCGGGACCGCTACACCACCCATGCTGAGAACACCCAAGGTGGTGGTGGTAGGAGCGGGGCAACAATCCACCAAACCAGCGGCAAAGCGTGCCAATCGAATCGCAGCAGCCACCCCGCCGGCGGTGACGTCGACTGCCGTCGCCGTCACCAACGCGGCATCCGCAGAGACGTACTCCTACTCCTACTCGGACGAGGACGACAACACCTACAGCTACAGCTACAACAGCTATTCCGACAGCTACTACTACTCTGACGACTCCTACTACTACTCGAACAGTTCCTCCTACGCCAGCGACTCGTACTACTACTCGGACGGCTCCTCCTACTACTACGACGGCTCCTCCTATTACTCCGATGACTCGTACTACTACAGCGATACCTACTCTTATACCGGAGACAGCAGCTATTACTACTCGTATTCCTCCTCCACTGCGTCCGGGGAGCGGAGAGGGAGACGTGGCAAGCCAGTAGCTCACATGGCATCGGGCTCCTCGGACTACTACTACAGCTCCAGCTATAGCGGCGAGTACACGGACAACTCCGACTCCTACTACTACGGCTCGTCGTACACCGGCGAAGACAGCTACTACGATTACTCCTACTCGTCCTACAGTTACTCCTTATACGCGTACAGCGCAACGGGCGAGTCTTCCCCATCTACGACATCGTACGCCTACGGCAGCTTCGCCGAGTTTTTACTGTCGGAATGTGCAGAAGCGGGGAAGCGGGAACTTGTGGTTCTGCGTGCACCAGCAAAGGATGTGCCGCATCCACCGGAGGCGCCGAAGCGCTGCTTTGTTGTGTTCAAGTCTACGGAGGATGTGGTGTGGCGATTCCTCCAGCGGCTGATGGCGCTGCAGCGACTCTACGAAGCGTGGAGAGAAGTGGTCGGTAGCCGCGCGGCTGCAGCCGGCACAGCAGAAGTGGAGCGGGAAGAAACGAGCACGCCATTCACTCCGACCAAGGAGGGCTGCTTCAGTGAACGCTCCATGCGCATCGCATTTCGCGTGCTGCGACTCAACCACCTCGAGCGTCAAGAGGCTCTGAGGAACGCGCCGGTACCACTACCCATGGAGGCGATGGAGGACATCTTCAACACTTGCGTGGTGGCGCGAGCGAAGGAGCGGGTGGCGCAAGCTTTTCTGGCACACGATACGTACCGCAGCGGAGAGATGTCGCTGACGCAGCTGAGTGCGCTGCTGCAGCGACTCGGCCTTGGCACGAGTCCGATCATCGAGGGCCATCGCATCAGCATTGGTTTGTCTACAGAAGGCACCCTGGAGATGATAGTAAAGGTGGGGCGGGTGGTTCAATCAAACGCCTCGGCGACATCGGCGTCCGCTAAGCCACAGCAACCGATACAGTGGGAGGTGACCCCCGTCTACGTCCTACGAATCATTCGGCAGAGCGCTGCTGACAAAGAATCGGCGTCGGTACACTGGAGGAACAAGACAATCTATATGGGACGCCACCTCGTTCTGCGCGGTGTCGCGACGAAAGCCCTCTTCCAGCGACTCAAGACGTATATCGAGGCCGCAGCGTACTTGTGCGTGCTCGCCAAGGTCTTCTCAATCGAGGACACTGAGAGGGGCACACCACTGGTGCAGTACCCACAGTTTATCCGAGGTGTGCTGCTGGCAAACCCTCCCGCAGATATTCTCGGCGACGCGGCGGCGCCGCCACGGAAGCTACTCTACATAGAAAACCTCTTCCGTGTCGTATTCCACCCGCTAGAGATGCTGCAGGGCTACATGGATGGCAGCCCCGTGCCCCGCTATAACCGCCACTGGGCCGTGGAGTCGACCCTCTACTCGACAAACGACACAGAGGAGAAGCGCCGCCGAAATGTGGTGCCCGGCATCGGTCTTGACATGCACGTCCTACCTACCCCGTCGGTCCGCCCTACTGATGAGGTGCGGCTGTCGTTTGCGGTGGAGAAGGTTCGTGTCCCGGCACGGCCGCCGCGGTACGCTAGGTGCTTCTGCCTTGTAAGCGTGGTTACCCCTGCCAAAGTGTTTCTGCCAGCCATCGAGGTGCCGGTGCGTCACATTGTTCCGTCTGCTGCGAAGGACGGCTACTACACCTGGAGGTTTCACGACAAGAAGCACAAGAGGCAAGAGGTGGTCCTTCAGTTTGCAGGGTCGGCGGTGGATAGCATCTATGTGGAGTGCTGCTACGAGACATACGATGCATGTCCGCCGGAAAGCCCCGAGGAGGCGGCGGCAAACGCAGAGGTGGCCGCGACTTCGAGGGCAACGTCGAACACCACCACTGTGTGGTGTGCGGGCTATGCGGTGTTTGCCGTGTATGGGGCCATGACGGCGGTACTGCCAATAAAGGCAGGGAGTCTGTTGCATGGGCAGCCGCGTGATTCAACGTTTGTGAGCGACGCCCCTGCTTGGACTGCAGCAGCCATGAGGCTGACGACGGAATCAGGCTGCTGCACGTGCAACCTCGACCGATACAGCCAGTACAAGAATGCAACTGAGAATGCGCATCAGATCAAGGTGAAGGTGCTCACGCCCAAGACGACTATTCCCGGGGCATATCGAATGCCAGTGCGATACATCGCCTACCGACGGCATGTGCCGATGATCTCGCAGCTGCGCACCGCTGTGGAGCTGATGGGCAGAGAGACCTCGCACGTCCGGCAAACCTTTCGCCAGCAGGCGGTCCGGTACATCTTCTCCGTTGTCTCTGACCCCGGGCTTCTCGATCAGCTGTGCGCTCTCTGGAAGTACCGGGTGCGGCACTGGACCAAAGCAGAACGCAACAATGAGGGACACAAACACCGCACCCTTCTCGCTTGCGTCGCCGCCCTCTACGGACTCAAGAACTCGTGTGCGGGCAGTAAAGAGGTCTTTGCCAAGTCCCTCGTGAAGGGGAAGCCGCTGTACATGATCATCGACTCTGCTGCGCCGATGGTTCCAGTTCGAGTCTAACCTACTTTTCTTTAGAGCGAGAAGGAGGAGATCAACCAGGAAGAGGAGCCGCCGTAGGACTGAGGTGGGGATCACGATGCTTGCTGCCCTCTCTCTCGGCTGCTGCCACTACTCCTTAGTCATCACCTGTACCGCAGCCGTCTGTCAGTTGACGAATACCGCGCCGCTTCTCCAACACGACAAGGCTCGGGATGAGCAACAAAGGAGAAGGAGTGAAACAAGAGCCGCCGCCTAGGTGTGTGCATGCTGGTTCGTCCGTGGTCAGCTTCAGCTTTCCCATCACGCTTGACGTGTGAGGCAAAGCGAGATGCACGTGAGGAACGTGTGCAGCTTTATGTGTGGATGGGCATCCAGAGGCGTTGCCCTCACACCTATTGTAGCGCCTCCCCCCCTCCCCCCCCCCCCACACACACAAGGGAATGCCATCGACATGGTTTTGCTGACCGGGCGCGATACTGATTCGATGTCAACTGGCGTCTCTGCTTAACTCTTGCTGTCCTCTTTTCCCTTGTTGTTGTTATTGTGTGCCTCTCTCTTTTTGTACTTGACTCTGCCCCCTTCCCTGTTGGTTTCCTGTTCTCTTTTACGCGTGTGTCGTGCCAGCGCTGTAGGCACACGTGTGCTGCGTTAGACTTTTTTCTCTCCGCACACTGAGGCGCCCCCTTTATGCATTTTTTAGTTTTTTTTCTCTTCTTAGTCGGGGATGGGGGTGGGGTGCCTCCGTTCGTTTAGTACAACGGCACCGCAGCCACGTCCAGTCATCTTGTTTTCTCTTCCTCTGTAAATTCTCGCTTCCCACGATTGATATCAAGAGAACTGGGGAGATGCCAGATCCGTGACGTGAGCAGCACCGCCACAAAACAGACATGTGGCGCGTTGTACTCTTGGGTGGCATTGCGTAAAGTGCGATGGAGTGCATAAGTAGCGTGCCTCCCTTCTTCCTATCAACTCTTGGAGGCATCCTCTTGATATGAAGCCGGCGCTGCACGCACCTCTCCCTTGCTGGTGGTGCATGCTTCCATCGCGGTATGCCAGATCTGAGTGTGTTTTTCATGCGGAAAGTGACGGCAATCCTGTTCTTGTCGCCTCCCTTCTTCTCAACACTCCTCTCCTTCTCTTCTGCTTCCCATTGCATTGCCACCCGTTCGCTCTTGTCGACATCGAGGGACATGCAGACACCAACGTTCATAACAGGATCCTAGCGACGCCTCTCATGCTCGTTGCTCTTTTTTTCTATGACCTCTCTCAAGCTTCGCACCCATTAGCCTCAAAGCGCATGCGTGCGAGGTGTGCGGCATCTCCTCCGTCCGGCCGCGCGAGCTGCGCCGTCGAGGCCCCCAGACCCCGATGCGAGGAGCCCCCGTGCGGTGTAGCGGGGTGCCGCGCCTTGAGGCGACTGGGGGCGGGGCATGGCATGCAGGCCGAGCACCGTGTCTCGCAGAGCTCTGACCTGCGGCTGGCCCATTTCCCCCCTCGGGCCCTCCGACATGCTCTTGGACTGCTCCCCCTGCTGCCTGCAGGACAGGCGCCGCTGCTTCTGCCCTCGAGCAGGGTGCTGCCTGCTTAGATCGAAGCGGGCAGCTCACCCAGGTGCGTCTGGCGCCGACCATGCAGCACGCATGCGAGGGAGGACAGCAAGAGCCCGGTAGACGCACGGCCCGATTCAGCGGCAGACGGCGCGTGCTAGGCGGCCAGGGGCCAGTTGTGGTGCAGCAGCGGTAAGTGCGCTGTGTAGAGGTATGTGCAGGCTTGCCGGGTTGTTGGTGACCGAAGGACGTTTTGAAAGAAAGCGAAAGTATCTTCTCCCTGGTGACGGGGGAGGGGGACACCGCACCGTGCGTGGTGTCGTGGTGCAGCACCGTATCTCTGTGGGAGAGCCGGCGCCTCCCCGAGGGGGAGGCACCTGGCGGCGGCTGACACGACGGGCACGGCTGTGACGCGGCCAGCGGGCGATGGATGGAAATCGAGGCTGGGGTTGTGCTCAGATGACTGATTCTGCATTGCCGTGGCGTGTGTCTCTACCGCTGCGCCGCACCACACGATGGGTCACTGACAGTGTCAGGGGCGGATCGAGGGGCGCTTGGCGCATGCTGTATGATTGAGAACGGGCCCAGTGCGCGAAGATACGCATCGCTTCTTCATTTCTCGATGTTCTTTTTTCGTCTTCACTTTCACCTCTTTTTCTCTCCCACACCCACGTTCTCCCTTTCCCTTGCCTTTCCTTCACGCGTCGAGTGGTGGCCTGCCTCGCCTGTTCGCGTTTGTGCCCACGTGTTGTTATCTTCACCTGACATACACACGAGTGAAAAAGAAAGAAAGCAGCCGCACAACGGTAGACGTGCAGTCCCGCGTGACAGTCGAGACACACCTTTTTCTTGTTGTATTCGTTGCTTTTGCTAGTGTTTCAGGCTGTCTTTTTTCTGTGTTTACTGCGTTGTAGTGTCGCTAACCTGTCTGCTACAAGCCCTCAGTTACATTCTATTCATCGCAACACTGCGGAGCAACACACCGTGCGCATGTATGTGTGTGTGTGTGTGTGTGTGTTTGCATGCGCTCGAAGGAGACTCACAGTGACAAACTCTCACCGTCACCCTCCCCCTGCTTCTCCATAAGACAAGAGAGCTTCGCCTACTGCACGAAGGAGGCGAGCGCAAAGGAAACAGAAGATGAGTTTCACGCACCATTTTGCGTCACACTCGTCACTCCCTACAGTGCGCGTGGGATCAGCCTCTAACTTTATGCCAACCGGGTCGTATGGAAACCGCAACACGGTTTGCTCCCTCGAATCGAGTATGCTTTTAAGGCCGCGCCAGAGCGTCCGCGCGCCGCAGCCTTTGCTCACTGTCAGCAAAAGGCCCAGCAAACACCTCTCCGGAATGGCATGGATCTCTGCCATTGATACGGCAAGCACAAAGCTCAACATCCCCATGACCGCGGTGGAGCCGACGCTCGCCTTCGAAGATGATGGCCTCGTGCCAGGAGTCTGCCGCCTCTACATGGAGGGGCGCTGCCGCCAAGGCGACCGGTGCTTCCAGGTGCACGCAAACCCTAGCGTGGTGCAGCAGCTGCGGCGTGTTGCGCTCAACACGCCGTCCTGCTGCCCAGCACACGGCGCGAAGTGCAACATGGAGGGATTTCCTCTAGGCCTTGTCGTCGTGATTGATCCTCCACGCGAAAAGGAAGTAGGCCTCGCGGTAGAAGCCAAAGTCGAGCGAGAAAGCGGGTGCGCCGCTGTATCGCCGTCGAGCGGCGAGTTGAATACGACTTCTACCGGTGACGACGCCTACAACGGAAACAACGTCACTAGCACGGAGCAGAGATTCACGATTGCGCTCCACAATGTGTGCCCTACCCGCTTCCTCTGGTCACGATACGAGGAAAATGGGGGCATGTTGCTCCACGTGCCAAAGTCGAAAATCTGCCGTGAGCACCGAAAGGGGCTCTGCCGCTTCGGCAACGAGTGCAGCTTTCTGCATCTGTGTCGTCAGATCACCCTCGGCAGCGGCGAGGACGAGCCCTTCAGCCGCAGTCACACGCCGTCGTGCAACGCTCCGATGCAAGGCAGCATGCAGGACTACTCGAGGTCGCTGTCTTCTGCAACTGCGAACGGGTCTCTGTGCCACCAGGCCCACTCCCAGTCGCATTCGACGTCTAACCTACCCCACTTTCAGGGCAGCGTCCTCGTGTCCCAGAGCGGCTCGTACATGGACTGCTCTCTCGGCAACAGCCAAACCGGTTCGCGACCGCATTTCTCACGCATTCCAGCGACTTCGGAGAGCTATGGTAGCCATCAGCCACTTCTGCGACCACTCGGCGGCCTGCCGAATTCGCAGAGAACCATAGGGACTCGTGGGTCTTTCACGCACAACCCCTACGCCGAGGCATCTTCGTTTCAAGGCTAAAGAGTCGCAGGCGGGTTGTAGATGGAGGTAACGCGAAGCCACTCTTCACGGTACTTCCCTCTGATTTTCTTTTCGTTCTCGATTTTTCTTTTCATCACCAGCAGGTCCACCACTCTTCGCTCTCAGAATCAGCCCCGCGATGTGCTGGTTCGCAGTTGCCGTCATAGGCTTGAGGGGGGTGGCGTGCCTAGACGTGCTTCTCTTCGCCTCTCCCACCTGTGCGCTTTTTTTCTTGCAAGTATGCTGTAAGGTGTTTGCGTGCGCTAGCACTTCTGTGTGCACTCTTAAGTGTTTTGCTTCTCCAAGTAGCACCAGACCTCTCACGTTTTGTATCTCTTCCCTTCTCTCTCTCTCTCTCTTTCACTCTATGTTGTTGTCGCTGATGTGCAAGAGACTGAGGCGCTTGAGCAAAGAGGCCATATATGCAGACACCCACAGCGTTTGGTGTGCTTCCTTTGAGAATCAGTGTGGAGTGCCCCGCCAGAGTTTCTGGACAGTGTCACTCGGTCTCTCTGTTGTATCTCCCTCTCTGCACAATGCCACCTGAGGCAGTTCATGGTCTTTGATGAGAGAACTTAACTAAGCGGGCTTGTAATGCACCATAACGCTTGCTTCATCCGCTGTTCGCCGCCGCCAACCTCCCTAGTAGCTTCTCGTTTGGTTCTCTAGCGCGCTCCATGCGCTGTTCTTGTTGTTTCTCGCATGTATGCTGTTTTTTTTTTTTGCCTTATTTTTGTCGTGTTTTGTGTGTGCTTTCTTCATTTCTCTTTCCCTCAGTTCTCTGCAGGTCACATCGACGTCTCCCTGCCGCACGTGCCCCCTCCCCCCCACCCCGACGCACTTAAAGGCGTCCTTTCCACCACACGCTTTCCCACTGAGTCTCTCGTCCTCTTTTAGTTCTCACTGCTCTGTTGTAGTGCTCACGTCTACGCCAACAAAGCTGTGGGGCTGCTGACCCATCGCGTGCGTTTCTCACTGCAATTTGCTTCGATCAGTGTGACTCGAATCGCAGCGACAACGTCGAGAAGCCTGAAAGGTCGACAGTGATCTAGGCGCCGATGCCAGCTGCATCAATCACGGAGTTTGGTCACCCCGTGTCCGACGACAGGTCGACGTCCCGCGCAACCGCCATACGCGATGTGGAACGCTGAGACGAGAGCTACTTGTCAGTCTCACGAGACCGAAAGAGCACCAATTTTGCGCTTGCGAGACGACGGGAGACCCGATGCTTGCCGAGTTGTCCACGGACACCTGTCCGGGCTTTGGATTCCTGCAGGGGCGCCATGGAGTTCAGGGGCGTGCCACCCACCAGTGCCTCAGCACTGTGGTACCCCATCCCGCCTGTGTCTGCCATGAGGATATCTGACCCGGGGTTGTTGCCGGCGTGCTCCGAGAGGTTTTCGGGTGTCTTGATGCTCACAGCACACCTCCTTTCACGCCTTGGTGTGATTAGGCCCATATCCATGGCGCTGCATGGGCTTCCCCCGTCGGGTGGCTGTCGCTGCCCCGCTGTGCACCTCCAGGACGACAGGCTGCGAGCTTTTTGTGCGCCGGCGCATTCCTATCCGCAGGCCCCTTTTGCCAGACACACCCACACCCGTCAAGGGCGTGCGGACTCGGGCGAGGGCGGCATGCGCGCGCCGGCCATCCAGACACGCCTCCAAGACACGGACGGAAGAGCAGGACGCAGGCAGCGAGCCCCCCTCCCCCTCCCCCCGGGCAGCAGCGTCACCCTGAAAGAGGCCCCAGGGTCCGAAAATGCGGGGGCTGTGAGGCACGGCTGTCATGGTGTGCCACGTCCGCACAGGGCACGCAGAGGCTAGCATCGCATGAGCGATAGGCGAATGAGGCGCGCCGAGATGCACCGCAGCGAGCCC